>NW_028274820.1:77939001-78242031 GCF_037043125.1 Eumetopias jubatus
CAAAATCAGTCAAAGGGAAAACAACCCATCAGGTGGGAGATATCCCAACTCAATTATTGCAAAATTTCCACCTGGCCAACTCAATAATCATTTTAAAAACAGTCAGAAAGATTGATATTACCCCTCATTGGTTAATGATTCTATTATAGCTAGAAGGCTAAAATATCTTTATTGAATATTATAACATCAAAGTCATATATATGCATGCAAATTATGACTTGCACTAAATGAATATTGTAGCTGTCAACTGTCTTTTTTTCCTATAGTTGGCAATGACTGTTTTTTTCTGAGTTGGCAAAGACTTGCCTTTGTTTTTAGCTAACCTAGAACTATTTATACCAAGTTTATATATTTGCTCTATGATGCCTCACAGAAATAAGTTTTTAAAAATACAAATAAATATATCTCTGAAACAAAATGCCATGCAAAAAAAAACATGAATATAAATGGTCATTAACATTAAAGGAAAAACTTTTAAAAAGTCAGAGAAATCATTATATTTCAAAATTTTTTAAATTTTATCCACATCCCAATATAATTAAGCTGCTAGATAAAGCCATTCTAAATTAGATTGATCCTTAATATTCCTTTGGCCCCTCTAACTTTATTTTTTTCTAGAGCAGAGCTTGAACATACTATCTAATATTAAATAACAAAATGACAAAACATCAATTCCTGGAACACCTGTTACTATACCTTAAAAAAAAGTGAGACAGATACAGTGTCTATTCTGATTCATTAAATTTTGGTTGGAAAATATTCCAAATGGTATATCCAGCTTGACCTTGAGAAAAATAACTTTGTAATATACTTTCATATTCTCTTTGGTAAAAGACTTTGTTTTATTTTCACACATTTTGACACAATCATAGTCAATTAATTATTACATGGGAAGTCCTTCCCTCATATATAAAAGTAGAAAGAAGAAATGAGGACTGCGTTTTTTTGCACCATACTTTATGAATCTCATGAGTTTGATTTGTCAAGTTTATGTAAAGTGTGTTTTTTTGTATGAGGTGACCATTCAGATAATAGTTTTCTAGTGCCCCCGTCCAGTGCTTATCAGGGTGACTGCTTCCTCTCTTTCCACTCTGTCTTGCTCAAGATGTTAGCAGAAGAAAAATAAATGAGAATAGTTTATGGATGTAGAGATCTGTCTCAGGTCTAGGCAATAATGAAATAGTGAATATCAAACTTTCAGTTTTCCAGAGACCATTAGTAAAGAAATGAACAAGCAAGCAAAAAGTAAAAACAGTGCTGGGTAAGATGGGGTACTTAGGGACATTAAGAAGAGGAATCATGTCACCTTCACTACTCTACTGGAACCAGAGGGGCTGGGGTCTGAGAATGAGACACTTGCTCTGCGAAACTGTGACATAATTCCATTGTTCCAGCACCTTGTTTTCCTGGATTTTAAAGGATGGATTTGATTCACTAACATTAGCCCTTTTACAGTCAATACCCCCCCCCAAATGCACTCTGAATAGTGACTCCCAGCTGATTTTAAGGATTATAAACTGATACCAAGACTTTTTATAATTCTAAAACATTTTAAATGTATTCTTTAAAAATGATGTAAGCTATGTATTCATATTTAAATCAGCAACTTTTGTCATGATAATTAAATAATGAAATATGTAAGGTTGTCAGCATACTTTTAGTATTTAAAAAGGATTGCCTGATTTTATAATACTTTGGGATAAAAGTCTCAATATCACTTAGAATGATTTCACACACCTAAATGTGAATGAAAATGAAATGAGTAGAGAGGATTGTCAACTTTTTTTTATTTTTTTTTTTTACTATGCAACCCACTATGCCAAATGTGACATCAAAATTTCACAAATCAAAAAGCACATTAGACCTTTCCTGACAAGATGATGCACTTCCAAATTCATAGGCAGCGATCCTTTTAAAAATCATCATGACTGCCACTTCATGAAGGCTTACATCATTCTGGTGACATGTCCTGTAGTCTAAACACTCTCCTTGCAAAGCTGTTCTGAACATAGCCTGAAGTACCAAAGTGAGGAAGGACAGTTGTAAGGCCTCTGCTGTGTTCTGGGAGAATGAGGTTAATATTTTTCCCTCAGCAGTGAGGGTCGGCAAGCTGGTGTCATTGATACAGAGACTGCTAGGGAGAGGGAAGCAGTGCTGAGAATTACTTGCTCCCTTTTCCCTCTGTGAATGGTATGAGGAATATGTCTACAAGGGTAAGACGATTTCGCGTGGAAACAGGGTATAAGATTACATTTCTTACTCTCTTTCTTCTCTTTGCAGATTAGAACTCATCTGGTACCTGTAAGGCAGCAACTTGTCTTGGAGATTCAATTATCTATTTTCCCTGGGGAAATACAAAAACTAACTTGATCTTTATTTAGCAGTAATCTCTAAAATGTGGCAGATGTACACAATCACAGTGACTTTGTAACTGCTTTCAGAGTTTCATCAGCCCCTACAGAGAATAACATATATGTTGATATTGAACGAGTCAGTTTACTATCATACCCACTGATCTATTCATCCAGTAGCCTCGTTAGTAGTTCAGTCAGGCTCTAGAATTTTCATTCAACAAGAATCAACTCTCTGTCACACATGTTGGTACCTGAGAAAAGCACGTAGATAATATATTGTCCATATCTTAGAGGAAAGGTGAACATGTGAGCAAATAATCATAACATGACTCACAAGTACAGTGTTTGGAGTGTGAAAAAATAGAGCCTGAAGCACAGATTTCTAAATCCTTAAATTCTAGCCTTCATAGGCCACTTATTCTATAAATGTTTATGTATATAAATTTATATATTTTATCATATATATATATATGAATGACAAAGTCAAGAAAACAAAGAGTTTCTACTTGGCCTTTTTGACTAACATCTTTTCTTTAAGATTTTATTTATTTATTTGAGAGAGAGAGAGAGTGCGAGCAGGGGTGGGGGCAGAGGGAGAAGCAGACTCCCCATTGAGCACGGAGTCTGACATGGGGCTCATCCCAGGACCCTCCCTGAGATCATGATCTGAGCCAAAGGCAGATGATTCACTGTTTAACCGACTGAGCCACCCAGGCACCCCTAACATCTTTTTAAACTAAAATCTCAAGATAAGACTTTGATGTTGGAACATATAGACAATGTCTCCCTGTGTGGATAGTGGCCACATTGGGGTCAAGAAACAAAGCAGGCCAGATAGTATCTTTTTGCTTATTTTTGTAAACACACAACTGGACTTTAGTCTTTTATATTTCAGCATAATAATAGTGAGAAAAAAAAATCTGCCCTGGAAGAACACACCACACAGAAAGAAAATGTAAACCCACAAGAGAGCCAGGAGGCTTTGCCTTTTGCCTTGCACAGTGCTCATCTTCAATTGCTGCCCTGCACCATTAGGACAGAAGGATGGAGCCCCAGCCCCAGCCATTTATGCTTTTTATGTCTCATGGAAGGGGGGCGGGTGTACTTCAAGTTAGAGAGACAGGACAGCAAGGGGGGATGGTGGGTAATGAGTGAGAGAGGGAGGGGGAGAGAAACAGACTTCTTAGCTGAGAGCAGCCTGAAAACCTTCTCATTTCTTTGGTGTTCTAGGCAGGGGTCGGGGCCAACAGTGTGGGGGGAGTCACTCCAGAGACCACTTGAAAGACTAACCGTGGTACTTGTATAATTCAGAGTTTTATTACTACCTACTTTGGAGTAGAATGAGGTAGGAATGGGGAAAAGAAGGAAGATGATCCCACTAAAAGCCCACAAGTTGTAACAGAGATATCAGCAAAGTGCTGTTGTAGTTTGGAATAGAAAGGGATTATAAATTAACGTTGTGTAAGGGGATCAAGAAAGGCTTCAACAATAAGTGATAATTCGTAATAGGCATCCCTAATACTTTCAGAGATATCCCGGAATAACTCTAATCATCTCGGGAATCAGAATCTGCTAACATCTCTCTGAATCTATTTAGTAGTTTATTTGTACTATAGTGTATTATAACTTTTACATTACTTTTCTTTTTAAAGATTTTTTTAATTTATTTTTTAACAGAGAGAGAGACAGCGAGAGAGGGAACACAAGCAGGGAGGGTGGGAGAGGAAGAAGCAGGCTTCCCGCTCAGCAGGGAGCCCGACGTGGGACTCAATCCCAGGACCCTGGGATCATGACCTGAGCCGAAGGCAGACGCTTAACGACTGAGCTACCCAGGTGCCCTAACTTCTACATTACTTTAAGATACACCAATGTTGAAAACAGGTTTACTAAATAATAAAAGCCACAGCAATTTGATCTGGAGAGCAGTGAATGGTGTTACTGCAGTGTGCTGTCTTTTCCTTTCATCATTTTTTTCATTTACATTTTAATTAAAATCTCCCCACTATTTCTTGCGAGTAGCTGTGTGTACTGCTACATAGAGCCCTAAAAGCCACACAGAACTACTTTGGCAGCATGTATATACACGCACATGGCCATGATGGAACCACTAGATATTCTTTCCTTTTTCTGTGTTCTGATCCTGCCACTTGGACACTTCTGTATGTGATGATGAAATGTGGTAGACAGAGACTACAGTTGGAATCAGAAAATCTCAGTTACAACCTCGATTTTTTTAGGTTTGGAAATTGGGTAAGTCATGTCCTTTCTCTCCCTCACAAAGTTGTTGTGATCATTAAATCAAGGAAACAAGATACTATTTTATATGTTCATAAGCCCGTAATATTAATAGGAAAAAAATTAAAGTATTCACACTTTCTGAACTATAAGAAATTATGGAGTTTTAAGAAACTCTGGAAGGATGGTATTAAGCAAAGGTATTTGTAAATAGATGACATTATAAATATATTGTTTTCAAGCCTGTCTTAATATATTTATTCAATATCTATTTTCATTATTCACATTTCTTTTATTAAGTAACTATAGTCTTATATTCTAGTTCTAAGTAATGAAAAAGAAGAAAAGCATAGAAGAATATCCACATTATTGCAATTTTTTTTTTTTACAAATTCTAACGAAACACACAATTCCACATACTATCATGTTGATCTTGGTTGTATTTTGACTTGCAATTATTATTCTATTTGATCACATATTTTTAATTTAATAGTTATTTTTAAAGAGGAGAAAAATGTTTGAATAACTAGGGATACTGTATAAAAATTGGGAAAAAGGTAATAAAGTAGAAATAATTATAGAATCACGATAATTCTACCTTAATGCATTTATGATTTTCAGCCAAAATTTTTAAAAATAAGATCTATGATTTATTTTTATGCAGCTGAAGCATATTCTAAAATCAGAGTTATGGGTGCCTACCTGAGTCAGTCAGTAGAACATGTGATTCTTGATCTCAGGGTTATAGTTTCAAGCCCCATGATGGGAGTAGAGATCACTTAAAAAAAAAAATCAGAGTTATAACTCCAAATATTAAAAAGTGAGATGTTGCTGTGCCATCCATAATTTAAAAAAGAAAACAGGCCTGTCATTTCATAAGAAGCTTAGAAGTGTTTAAAAACCAAATAAGTGGACTTCTGGTTTATGATTCCACATGTAAGCAGTTGAAAGTTGCCATTCCATCCTAATAGCAAGTAAACAAAACAAAACAAAATTTTTCATCCTGGATGAAAAATTAACAATTTTTCAGGATGAAAACAGGATGAAAAATTAACAATTCTTGGATTTATGAGAAAGAGGAAGGGGCGCCTGGCTGGCTTAGTCGGTAGAGCACGCGACTGTTGACCTCAGGGTCATGAGTTTAAGTCCCATGCTGGATGTAGAGGTTACTCTAAAAAAAAAAAAAAAAAAGCAACAATAACAACAAAATAATAAAAAGGGGAGGGCACAGGGCAAACCACTGTGATAGGAGAGAAATGTGAATACAGGTGATTCCTGCTTACTGGAGATGAATATAAATTTCTGGAGGAACCACTGCCTTGGTAAGAAAACCTGTACTCTAATTGACTAATTGCCAAAAGCTTGGCATGGATACCAGTGAGAGTTTAAAACTCTAGGGGGATCCAGTGATAGATGGGCTCCCACAGTTTTGTGAGATTTAATTCCAAGAGCTTGACCAGGTTCTTACAGTAAATATTACAGAAAAATCCCCTGATGCCAAAGCATTCTGTTCTTATCAAGGCCTGCCTTCAGGAGAAACTAGTTAACCAAAGCCTCAACTGCTGGGGCGGGGGAGGGGGGGCGGGGGAGGTGGTTATTATCACAGCATAGCTGACCTGGTGCAAGGAAATAGCTAACTCAAGTCCGCTCTAGCCTTCCATGAGTGAGAACGGAAGTACTCATCTTCAGTCCACTTTAGCAATCCTGTCCCAACTAAGGGGGAGAGAAAAAAATTGAGAAACACTGTAAAGTTCACAGTCCAAAAGCATAGGCTCACTAAAATACAGAGACCTAATATAAACCATAGACCGCTGCCCCTACCCCCACATCTCACCACCACATTACTAAAGGCCTACTGAAACAATTTATTTTGCCTGGCACATTATGTCCTTCCATCAAGAAAAATTACAAAGCACACTAAAAGGCAAAACAAACAAACAAACAAACAAACAAACACTATAATTCGAAGATACAGAGCAAGCTTAGGTGACCATTCCAATTAACACTCACAGAAGATTGATGTGCATCTCACACCAGTGCATGAATGCTGGTCAAGCTAATCATACCCTGATTATCCTTGCGTTAATGCTTCTCAAACTAAGGTACTTACAGCCCAACTCAGCTAAAGTTTTCATTAGCCATTTATAATATATATAAAACAGCATAGGTATGTGGTAATTGTATTAATTTGCTCAGGCTGCTGTAACAATGTACCACAAGCTAGTTGGCTTAAACAATAGACATTTATTGACTCACAGTTCTGAAGGCTGGAAGTCTGAGATGAGGGTATTGGCAGGGTTCCTTCTTTTTGAAGGCTGTAAGGCAAAATCTGTTCCATCCCTCTCTCTTGCTTCTGGAGGTTTGCTGGCAATCTGTATTATTTTGGACTTGTAAATCATATTCTCATTGGGTATTCACATTGTCTTCTTTCTGTATATCTCTCTCCCTCTCTCTCTCTCTTTTTTTTTATATGGCATTCTTTGTATAAGGACACCAGTCATAGTGATTTAGGGACCCACCCTATTCCAGTGTGACCTTATCTTAACTAATTACATCGTGACCTTATCTTAACTAATTACATCTGCAGGGACCCTATTTCAAAAATAAGATCATATTCTAAGGTGCTAAGGTCTAGAATTTCAGTACATGAATTTTAAGGGAAGGCAGTTCAACTCAATCATCTTCCCCATTGACTTGTCACTCGACATTAAAAGTTAGCAAAATGTGCCTCAATTTACTTATATGTTCCAAGCCTAAATTAATATTTAAGAGATTACTTTTGCCTTACTCTCACTGATGAGTGTATACACACACACACACAAACACAGATATGTATATTATATGTAAGTATAATAGAATATAATAGAATATAGAATTGAATCTGTTTCTCTTCTGACCTTAATAAAATCTCTAGTGTGCCCTTTCAGCATTATTTTATTTACTAGAGGAAACAGATACCATTATGTAAATAAACAAAAAATAAATAAATAAAAATTTGAAAATTGAAATATCTACCTTATGCAATACCCTATTTAGTCACTACTAATAGACATGCATGTAATTCAAAGATTAATATGACACATATAGTTTTTATGTTAATATCTAAGATTTATTTGCTATGTAAGTATAATAAAATATATCATTTCACGTATAGAAGAGCTCATTAATTATCATTCAGCTTACTGCCTTTCCCGATTTATTCACGCTGGAGCTTTTAAATACCTTAGTTATGAGAATTAGAACATATTAGGCTAATAATTTATTCCTGGGCCCATAAAGTCATTTGATGCCTTGACCTTCAGAACATATTTATTAGTAATGAAGAATATACCAAATACCAACTGCTAGTTATCTATAATACCAAAGTAAATTATTAATAGATAAGACAAATGTTTAATCTACCAATGACACAATTACATTGCAGTGGATATTTCATTCCCAGATACAGAGATATAAATATAAATGAGGGAAGAATGTGAATTTGTAAACTTTGAAATTTTTTTTTATATTAAAAGAGGTTAAGTGTCCTACAGAATTCACTTCAAGGTTCATCTGTTTATTCAGTCAATTGCCTGAGGGAGTGTGGAAGGAGAAAATTTATTTGAGGAGAAAATTAGATAATCACTGGGGGGAGTTGATTGAATGCTGACAAAGTGTCAGCAAGTTGCTTCTTTAATTTATGATTTTAATCATAGGAAGTTGGCTAGAGCTGGGAAATGTGCACATACTTTAACCAATATGCCAAGTTTCACAGGGCTTAACATTAAACTTTGCTCAACTAAAATTTTAATACTATATTCAAAGTTCTATTCACTCATTCATCCATTAAATAATTATTGAATATTTGCTATGTCCAATGGTTTGGAGATCTGATTGTCCCACAGGTTAATAAGATAGTAGTAGTGTGTAGCAGGTGCTTTTATTCTGAAGGACTTTAAGGAAGGAGGCTTCCCAGAGAAAATTATGTTTACGCTAAATCTAAAGGATGATTAGGATTAGCCAGGTCAAGTCGGCTGGGATAGGCGAGAAAATGTTGGATGAGATAGGGAATTGGATATTTCAGGCAGAGAAAATAATGTACATAAATATCTGAAGCAAGCAAGAATACTACACATTGTGGTTTCAGCTTGCTAGCATATAGGTTATGAGGTGGAACATTATGCAAGTAGGGATATATAGCATTTCAGCATGTAAAAGAAAATTAGACTGTATAGTGATTGAAATGGGAAGCTTCAGAGGAGCTTTTACTTGTGAAGTGTGTAAGTAGATTAGCATGTTACAAAGATCACTCCAGCAATAGACTGGACAGTATATTGAATGGACAAATAACTAGAGGCGAGAAGACTATGAGGTTTTGCTGTAAAATATTGTGTGCCTGGCAAGTAAGCTACGAATAACAAAGACAAAGGGAGTAGTAGTTGTAGAAATGCATATTGGGTATTGAATTTTTGTGCTTTTGGTATAGATGAGGAAAGAGAATTGAAGTCAAGAAAGATTAGATACCAGCTTGTGATTTTGAAAAGAAGTGATAACTCCATCCAAACAAGAATGATAATTTAATTCTGCTTAATAGGTCATTGCAACCTGTAGATTCAGGCTAAGGATTTTTGCTCATCTGTATTCCTGTGTCTCAGTCTGGTTCGGTCTGCTATTACAAGTACCACAGACCAAGTGGCTTATAAACACCAGAAATTTATTTCTCAAGAATAAGTGTTTCTCGGGGCACCTGGGTAGCTCAGTTGGTTAAGCGACTGCCTTCGGCTCAGATCATGATCCTGGAGTCCTGGGATCGAGTCCCACATCAGGCTCCCTGCTCAGCTGGGAGTCTGCTTCTCCCTCTGACCCTCCCCCTTCTTGTGCTCTCTCTCTCTCTGAAATAAATAAATAAAAATCTTTTAAAGAAATAAAAAAAGGAATAAGTGTCTCTCGGGGCGCCGGAGTGGTTCAGTCAGTTAAGCGTCTGCCTTCACTCAGGTCATGATCTCAGAGTCCTGGGATCAAGCCCCACGTCGGGGAGTCTGCTTCTCCCTCTGCCCCTCACCCCACTCATTCTCTCTCTCTCTCTCAAATAAATAAATAAAATCTTAAAAAAAGAAAAAAGAATAAGTGTTTCTCATATTATTTGTAAGCCTTGGGTTGATGTCCAGAGTGCTGAAATGGTTGTTTTGTTGTTGTTGTTGTTCCTTGGGGCTTTTTTTGGTAAATTTTGTTCATCTGTATGATTATTTTTGTAAAAAGGGTTTGCTGACCTCCTCACTTAGACATAGTGGAAAATCCCTCACCAGTACTTTCAGATCATAACTTATAAAACCTTCAGCAATTCAGAGTGACTGAGGTAAATGTTTGTATTATGCTAAAAGTTAAAGGACAGATACAGCTTTTCCAAGGCAGAATATACAAGACAGTTCAATGAGATAGAGTCGTTTACAACAGCTTGGAAAGGAAACATCAAATCTACCTTTAGATGAATCAGGTTTTGAAAATACTCCAAATTTAGTCACCTAAATTTCTACAAGTCTCTCAGTCATGGTATAATTATTATGTCAGTACGAGTGACTAGAAATGCTAAATGACATTTAACTTTGTCATGGGTTTGGTTGTTAGTTTCTGACACTCGCTTAATTAGTGAATGGTCAATATGATACTTTGTGGCAGCTGAAAAAAACACCACTTCATTTCTCCAAATACCCTCTTAGACTCAAGTGATCATTGGTTTGTTCTCTGCAGGGGAGTAACAAGACCAGTTTAGGAGGAGAAATAAAGTTCATATCTGAGTAGATATCAATTGATTTATGCAGTTTATCTTTATATAGATTTAAAATACATTCATCTACAGGTAAGGGATAAATGTATGGACAAGGACATCTTGTTCAGTTTAGTCCTGAAAGTGAAGATGAATATTTTCTGGAAAGATATATTTAATTCATGTATTTATTTATTTACTGGTCCCTCCCTAATTTATCAGGCATTATACAAGTGTTAAAAGTCTGAAAAAGAATAGGAAATGATCCCACACTTTATAGACTTTACAGAAAATAAAGGACCATGTAAATTTGTTATTGTAATGTGTGTGTGTGTGTGTGTGTGTGTGTGTGTGAATAAAGCCATAAAAGAAATCTTTCAGAGTTTTACTAAGTAATGAAAGGGGAGTGACCAAGTATACGTAAGGCAGGTAAAGATGATCAGCAAGGACTCACAAAATCATGTGCTGTTAGATTTCTTGTGCTCATGTATATCAAGGGAGTAAGATTTTCTTCACATAGCCAAATCACAGACAACATGGTCAATGTTGACATCATTCACCATGTGTATACCCACGCATGTTGTATATGGAATATAGTTAGTATTTTATATAAATTTATTTATGACTCAGTTACTTGCAGTTCAGCATTCAGGAATGCTGACACATAATCTTTCCATTGCTTAGAATTTCCAATGTGAAAGTAATTAAGTACCAGAAATGCTATAAACTTACCTATTAATTTTTGAGGAAATATTATACTTTATTCCTTTAGCAGTACCTATTGATTGAAGATACATAAGCTATTTTTGCACTGATTTTCTTTCATCTTTCAATTCTTCCTATCCACATTTTATTTCTGCAAATAAAAGAACTTTTTTCCCCAGTTTGATTCTTTAGTTCAGCTTCAATGTGTTGTTCCCATAAATCTTTGTCACTTATATTGATTAACTTAATATTCAGTCAAGGATTCAGAAATGAGATATTCCACCTAAAAGCCAAATATTGGTAAGTTTCAAAGATGTTTTACAGCAATCAAACTCATTTGAAAATTATAAAAAATATTTATATTATTCTGACATCATATCTGATGTTGAACATCTTCTTCCTAAAAGGCAATACTATTTCAACCTGTGAAGTCTATATTCCATTCAACTCAGCATTGTTTTCTATACATTTTCATTAAGTTCTTTAAAATAGTCTGTCACACCTTCTGAAGACATACAATCATTGGTTACTAAATATGATGAAAATTGTTTTACTTTAAGCACAATATTAGATGATGCAAACCATTTAAAAACTTTTTAGTGGATTTTCTCTTAAAAATTTGTGTACATTTTGGATTTCAAGCAACCATGTACTACTCTATTTGACTCCAAGTAATCATTATCAGGAAAGCTGACCTGACCCAGTAAAATTAAAAATGTGTTAATATTTCAAAGAAAGTCAGACATAGTAAGATTACAATATTTACACCTCAAATAGAAATTACAATTAACACTATGGTACAAACTATGCTTCAAGTGGTGATACAGACCATTCAAGTGCAAACAATCACTGCAAAAAACAAGGTGACATTTAGCAGGTGAACATGACTCAATGAGCTGTGAAAATCAATTAACCAAAAATAGCTTGTTCCAAAGAAATGAAAGAGATCAAATGAATCCTACTTTAACCTTTAACCCATGTTTGTCCTGCTTTGTACCTGCTTAATAATACTCAATTTTTTTCCTATCTTCTCCCCAAAAGCCATTTCTTGAGAGCTGTGTGTAAACACCATTCCCATATACACACACATATACACGCACACGCACGCACGCTCACTCATACACAAAGTACTCACATTCAACTACATGCATCTGTGTTTGAATATTCTTTGCCCAGTGATGCAAAAATATCTTCAACTATGAGATTTTTATTTACGTTTGGTAAGAATCTTGCTCTAAGACTTTACTTAACAAAATCTTGCTCTAAGACTTTACTTAACAAACAATTGGATATTTTTGCACTTTTAAAGTTACTGCAAATAGTGTTTATGAATAAGATATTCTACATCTAGCCCCATGCTCATTTTACAGAAAATATAAAACAGAAAAAACAGGTGCATTCACTACTTTCTCCCTCACCTCCTCTTTTTTCCTCCCTCCCTCATACCCTACATTTCTTTCTTCTTTCTTGTTTTTCTCTTCCTGTCTCCTTCATTCTTAGAATATAGTTATTAAAAGGATACATAAATTCTGAATGGAGAGATAATTTTTATGGAGATTTCATTCGTAGTTATTATATGTGTAATATTGTATAAACAAAAATATTGTGGCCAAAACTGAATAAATGATTGAACTTATCCTTATGAAAAGAGTTTAAATTTAGCTATTAGCAACTGAGAAATGAAAACAGTAAAAATAAGTTTTAAATTATATGATAACTATTTGTAGGGTTGCTTTATATCAGTTGTAAATTTTCAAAAAGTCTTTAATTTCAAGCCCAAAGAATAGTATAAGACACAGTCATTATAATACAGAAGTTAAGATTAAAGTGTAGGAAGTCCTCAAGTATGTATAAGCCTGTAATCTGGAGGCCAAATAAGGACGCGGTGTTACAGTTACTAATGACCTGCTGGAACATCTTGCTAGAAAATATATGGCCAGACTCTTACATTTAGAAAAGTTATTTCCCTTGAGGTATTTGCTGTTATTTATAATCTCTTGATCATAAACATTCATTTCAGTTAGCCTGCCTTAATTGCAAGGCAGAGAATGTACATGTAAAGGTAGTTTACTATCCAGGCTAGTTTCTCCCATCATACTGGAAGTGGGCTGTTGCAAGGTTGGCTGATCATTTCAGGTTGTCTACTAGAAGTGGGCTGTTGCAGGGTTGGTTGATCATTTCAGGTTGTCTACTGGAAGTGGGCTGTTGCAAAGTTGGTTGATCATTTCAGGTTGTCTACTGGAAGTGGGCTGTTGCAGGGTTGGTTGATCATTTTAGGTTGTCACTGATGTCATATAAGGCCCAAGCTCTTCCTGGGGTTTTGCTATTCTTTGTAGAACAACTTTTTTGCTCAGGCTAACACTCATGATTATAAAATGTCTGCTGCAGCTCCAAACATAATATTCACCTAAAAATACATCTAAAGACAGACAGACAGACAGAGAGAGAGAGATTGAAAAAGTTTTTCTCCTTATTTTTCCTCTTCTTGTTTTATTTTTTCTTCTTGTTCTTATTCATCATTTTCTTATTTAATTAGGGATATAAAGTTTTCCAAGAAGTTTCACAGCACATATGACCTATTTATTTTTATTTATTCCTTTTTCTTTGTCACACTGCTTATTCAAATGATAAAACTTGAATGCTACTAGAATGTAAGGAGGAAAAGGATATAAGTTGGTAAATAGTGCCTGCCATTGAATCCTTTATATTCAAACAGACTTGCTTTTAAAATATTTTTTTGTGGTAATAAAGAACAACTGATAATAGCACTATAAACTAGTAACGTTAGTGTCATAAAGTATAAAAGGCGAGAGTGGAAGAGAGAAACATCCGAAAGAGAGTGGAAGCAGAAACATGGAGGCTATATTACGGTTCTTAATAGGTATTTCACTAGTAAGCTGAGACGTGGCTTTCTTACCTATAAATGGAGATAGGAAGATGGTATACCTGAAATTGGGAAGGAAGTGGATATGGGTGAGGACTATCAGAAGAAATGTAGAGGGAGAATGAAGGGATTATTTTCTAATGCAACACTTGGGAATTTTGAACAGAAAAAAGTACATATACATATATGTGTGTGTGTATATATATATATATATATATATATTTCTTGAATGAGCTGCCATGGAGCTAGAGACTATTGAGTGAGTGCTCTCTTTACAGTGAATTGCTGAGAAACGTGCTCTGCAATCTCTAACACAAATAATTAATTCAGGGACTTTTCAAGAAGGGATAGTGAACTTTTAGCTCTAGGAGTTACTGCTGCTCTGGATAAAAATGCCTTCCAACAAGAACCAGGGCTGGTGTAAATAGCAAATCCAAGCTAACTTACCAACCACTATCACCAGCAGGAGTGACAAAGGGCAGCTGGGTTGTTACCAAGAGCAACCTCAAGGATTGTTTGAGAGAAATAGTAGTGGCAGTCCCATTGTGGGGCTGAAGTTAAACCTCACTACTCTCTTTAAAATATTCAGAACAGGTTACCTTGAGAATTGATCAGTTTGAATCACATTTTTGGGGGGATTGGATAGAAAAGATGAGAAGAGAAAATTACAACTGCTTAGCAGGAATCCTAGTGGGATAAGAAACCCAGAAATATCTATTGAGGGTTTATATTATCCATGTAGACCATAACATCTGTTTCAGATTGCTGGATGGAAGCATGTGTCCTGGGAAAGGGACTGAAGTACATCTGAATAAATAGCTTACTATTATCATCATAATTAGTCTTCACAATTAGACTTATGGTAATATTGAAATAGTTTTAATGATTTAGTCTAAATTTACATGGACTCTATCTGGTTTTCTTGCCTTAGGGTAAGCTAACACTAACAATGCCAAAATACTTGCTTTTAAAGAGCTGTTATTTTTTTTTTATTTTGACTGGAAAGAATTTAAGATCGTAAGTGTATTTCATATTGAAAGGACACAGTTTGGTTTCAAGCAACGCAGTCTTAATACAATTCTGATCATTGTTCAATGCTAACATTTCCATTTTTTTTTTTTTTTTTAGAGTTTAAGTAAACAGGCATAGCTAGAAGCTGCCCTACCTTTCTAATGTCTTGCTGCTCTGAAGAGTTCTGGTTAGACCTCAGAAATAAGATATAACATCACGAGTAAACAGTATACTCTCACAGTGTGTGATTGTCAAAAGAACATTCACTTTGTTTGAAATGTCTCTCCTTTTCCAGTACACAGAATAGGACCAAAAAACTTTCACATACTTTTGTCGGGTGAACTTTAGATGCAGATCTTGTAAATTTAATAACGCAGTATACTTATGAGTAGATGCATAATTTACATTCTGGTAATTCAAGTACTGAAATGTCTATGAGGGTAAAAAGAAAAAAATGACATACAGTTTGACTCTTTGAATGTGTAATTGTTGGTAGTAATGAAGAGTCATCTACTCATCTTTGTCTAATATAAGATTCCTTTCTTTTTAAAAGCTGTTCCATATACATTATATCATTAGCATTGCTGTCATTGTCAATAGCATCAATATGAAACAATATCAATGAAAGCAAAATGTCCACCATTGGAATTTGATCATAAAGAAACATAATAGTATTATATAAGTATGCATATATATGTATATTTTACACACACACATACACACAAGGAACTGTAAACTGATAGGAACCTGCTCATTTGTTCATAATTTAGATGAGTTGTTTTTTATTTGTGGTTGGCTGAATGTGATCAAGTAAACCCCTATCATAGTCTTTAATGACTTACCAGTTCTCCTAATGACCGGTAATCTATACAGTTCAGGCATTGATTAAGTCCATTATTTTGTGTCTGAACAGAATAGTTTTTATGACAAGAAATCTTATCCCAATATTCTTCCACTATTAATGCTACTTCTCCTCCTCCATCTCTGCTCCCTCTTCTTTTATCATTCCCTTTAAATCTAGTTGAGTTGTTTGAGTTTTCAAGGCACAAGCATATGAGCTGAGCAGACCTGGGATAACTGTCAAACCTGTTCAAGATAAAGACACTTCCCTTCCTTATACACATATGTGTGTGGAACCCTAGGTAGTTTCCTAGAGGCCAGAATAGTTTCCAGATTTATTACGGTTTTTCATTTTGTTGTTGTTGTTTTACCATGAGCCTTGATCCAAACACTCATCCCAGTGCTCCCTCACCCTGATCTTCAGTGTTCCCTGGCTGGCCAGCCACTGCTAACGATTGTCTCTGATTCTATCACAGTGTCTGTCAGAGATTTATCTCTCCGGATCTCTGTTTTCAATATCCAGCCTGTTAACTCAGGAGTGATTCCCAGTAGCTCCAGGGCCAATTTTCTTTCACTCTCTTGACTATAACTGCTTATTTAGTCAAGCAATAATCAACTGAGGGACACTCCCTTATATTATTCAAATATACTGTAATAAACTCAAATCTATCAAGTCTATTGATATTATCATAGTCAGTCATTAAAAACTGCCTGCCTGGGATTTAAACTGAAACAGGGAAGATTTCACGTGGACTTTAGAGACCCATCATCATTTCTGGAAAATACAACTCAAAAATTTTAAAGCTAAAAATATATTTGGTGGCTGGGGTTTGACTTTTTCAATTTTGCCAGACAACTATGTAATTTACTTATAGGATGCTAGAATGATACAGCAGATTTGGGAAGGAACTGGCATTTACTCATCTTCTAGGGCTTTGTTGGAATGGGAAGATAGCAACAGGGTAATATGACAAATTGTAGTTGACTGATTAAGGCAAGTCTCTGCTCTCAGGGTAAAGGAAATCACAAAAACTAGGTTGTGTTATGATCTTAGATGCTTAATAAAATAGGTCACTTACTAGACTGCATAAGGGACACCAGCATTAGAGTCAAAGTTATGGTTTTACATACAAAGGCACATGATGGAAATCTTTTCAGGTAACACGTATAAGAACAAGGATATTAGTCTTTGAAACAGGGAATAATACAGGAGTGCAGTGATTAAAACCAACAAATTGTATCCTTGGATAGACTTAAAGGAGGAATAAATAATTAGCTTCTGAATTGAGGTTTAAAGAAAACTCCTGCCTTAAATGCAAATGAGCTAGTCTGACAACTGTAATTTAGCTGAGGTCATGGCTGTGTTTAACAGCTGTGCAGAAACTAGGAAAGGCAGATTCTTGGGTAGTGTGAGATGGGCTGCTAATAGGTCATTTTGAACTTACATCTCTTTAACAGTAGGGTTAGAACTTTTCTACAACTCAGGGACAGTAGGGATAGATATTTACTTTGAAGGGTTTACTAACTATACTTTCTTGTGATGCCTGATATTGCTAATCCTCTCCTCTTCATTTGGCACTATCTACATAATTAGGACACCTGTGATAATCAAGCCCAGATACCTGTGCATCTTTTATAAGTCTTGATTTCCAGATGTGTTCAATAGAGATCATTAGAGCTCCCATATGTAGGGATTTTGTTAAATATAAGTGAGAAGGTCCTTAATGCCTGACACACTGTTAGCCCTATATAAATATTAACTATGACTAATAGTTTGAATATATGCCACATGTATTAAAACTAAATTAAGTTATGTTAACAGTGATAAGTTGGCAGGACAGAAAATCAGGATATCTTAATTTCGCTTATTAAGATGTGCCTTTTCTATGTCCTCTGTGTAGAACTAAATGTACTATTTTAACAAGAAGAGCATGATATTAAAACATCACAAATCTCACATAAAGGTATTTATCCACTGGAAACTTTAAGAGCATTTTGTTAAATGATGGTTTTGACTTTTTCTTAGGATGATGTAACATCAAATAGGAGCTTTTAAAAATGAGCTTTCATGTATACTGAAAAAGTGGAAGAAAAACTAGTTATATTTTTGATAGTTTAAAAAAGAGACTACTAGAAAAATACTTTTTTTAAAATAAATTTTAATTTCTTTGGAAATCAGAGACTCTTATAAGTTTTCTACAAACTTACTCTTATAATAATATAGAAGTTATTATCTTAATTATTAGGAATCCATTATATATCTGTGCTTGCAATGACACAATAAACACATTTATATTTTATATTATAAATAATGTCATGATGAGTTATTTAAACATAAAATTCATTTTAGTTAGGGGAAGGAGTCTTAAGCAAACAAACAAAAAGTTGTTACCCAAAGAAATTAAAAGGTCTTAAAATGCCAGATATTAATAAATCAATGTTTCAGGGGTGCCTGGTTGGCTAAGGTGGTAGAGCATGCAACTCTTGATTTCTGGATTCTAAGTTCAAGCCCCACAGTGGGCGTAGAGATTACTTTAAAAGGAAAAGTTTCAATAATTAAAGTAACTGCTTTTAAGTGTCTATAAAAAATACATAAGATAAAACTTTCTCTAGATTAATATCTAAATGTTCTCTAGGGTTTACTTACCTGAGAAGAAATTAAATTATTTCATGGTAAAGAATGATTAAGTAAACAACACGAGGACAAAGTTTCTTTCCACTCTTAGTTCTACTGCAGATCTGAGCCCATAATTGACAACATAAACTCACAATTTTCACTCTGAAAATAGACAGGTGAGTAAGTATTCAACTGAAGATTTTTTGCTGGATTTCTTCTGCCTTTTCTTGAACAGAGCTAAAAATAGTATTTGTTTTACACTCTTAAATAGGAAAGATTCAAATGAAAATAAGTTCTTCAGTTACCATATTAATATTTATTTTAAAGCACACATATCAGCTATCAATGAGTTTTATTTTATTACTGAATCTGTTTGATTCAACTGTCCCGACAATATCTGCGTGTTAGTATCCATGTATTAAGTAATTATATACATGCTCACACAATGTTTTTCAAACCACTCCAAAAATAGTTGCATAAACAATGTGTTTCATCTTTACTAAACTGTTCTAACTTTAATTGCTGAAGGAAATAAGTTTATCACTAACATTTTAGAGATATGCCAACTATTGCATATATTAGATAAAATCCAACCAGATGACATATTTTACAATATTTCTTCTCTAGATATTTTTTAATTTTATTTTATTATGTTATGTTAATCACTATACATTACATCATTAGTTTTTGATGTAGTGTTCCATGATTCATTGTTTGCATATAACACCCAGTGCTCCATTCAATACATGCCCTCTTTAATACCCGTCACGAGGCTAGCCCATCCCCCATCCCCCTCCCCTCTAGAACCCTCAGTTTGTTTCTCAGAGTCCATAGCCTCTCATGGTTCGTCTCCCCCTCCGTCTCCCCTCCCCCCTTCATTTTTCCCTTCCTACTATCTTCTTTTTTTTTTAAATATAATGTATTATTTGATTCAGAGGTATAGGTCTGTGATTAAACAGTCCTACACCATAGATACTTTTTTATTAACTTCATGAGTGCTATATAATTTGAATTCAACTGGAATTGATATAAAATTGATAAAACGTATATTGAGCATTTACAGTAATTTATGTCATCCTACGCAGGATTGAGTTGCCTTGTGAATTTCAAGGCAATCTTTAGGGAGGAGGTATTGAAGAAGATAAAGTAGCTTTCTGATATTGCTTGATTCTCATGCTAATTGCTAATACAGAAAGAGCAAAAACAGGAAAACAATATCAAATGATAGTGTGTGAACATGGGTTAAAGTAGAGGGAATACAAGAATAACATTTTAGGTAGGGTTGTTAGAGATGAGCTGTCGGTGTTGTTATCATGAAACTGAGACTTAAATAAAGTTAAACATGTCATACAGAGGGACAAATAGCATTGTAGCTGGAAGAAAACTACAGAAATTGACATAGGAAAGAAGATTACTGTTTGGGAAACTGAAAGTTAGATATTGTGATGAAGATGTAATTATCAAGTCAGGAAGTGTGAAAGCATCTGAGATTTTAGATTATTTGCAAGCTAACAAGTCAGTCTGCCAGAGTTGTGTAACTACCGATAAAAGACATAAGATTCCTGGGTCAGAGACAAAAGTCAGTTTTATTACTCACAGCAATATCAGGAGCCAGAATAACATAGTGTCAGTTCCACAGAGCAGTGTGATGAGGGTCAGACGTTACATGTACACTGAGTGGGGTGCCCTACAGAAAAGGAATATTGATATTAGAAACTTCAACATCGTATAAGGACTGCTGGCAAACACATCCATCCCCACCCTCTGCAGGGAACATTATCTGTATTACTGTAGAATATCATGCAGATTTACTCCAAGGAAGGAGGCACCTCTGTGTTTGCTATCCAAAGCTGTCTGCTATGCAAACATTCTGGAAAAGAAAGTACAGGGAAAATTAACTATTAATATCTTGAAGATGTGCAGTAATGAACTGGCACAAAAGAGAAAGAAAATGCTTGTATGGGAACAAATTATTCAGTAATTTGTAGGTCATGGAAATGACTTGGGATTTTTTGTCTGATTGCATTGAGAAGGCACTGAAGGGATTTACATTAAAAAGGGTCAGATATATTCCAATTTATATTGATAGTAACTTCTGCCATTATTCAGAGAATCAGTTGCAGAGAAGCAACATAGAGGCAAGAAGATTGTGAAGATGCTGTTGATTTATCCACATGAGAAATGATGGTAACAGAACTAAAATGGTAGATATATAACAAAGAGGGTATATTTTAGAAATCAAATTTTGGTGAGAGAGTTGACATGCATTTTTCATGGATTGGACACAGGGAATGGGGAAAGAATATAAAAAGTGAGGGAAACAAGGGGGAAAAAAAGTCTTATATGAAACACATGGAAAGCTGGGTAGATGGATTATGCTTCTATTTGATTACATGGTTCAGAATGGAATTTTGAGACTACATTTGGGAGGAAAGAAGTTCTTTAGCCATGTAAATGCTGACATCATTTTGTTAGACATCAAAGTGGAGACATCCAAATGCAATTGAATATTTAAGTGCAGAGATCATAAAATGTTATTAGTTTGTGAGTCATCAACCATAAGAATATATAAGTCCATAAGAAAATGACCTAAATGGAAAGAAAGAGGGAAGGAGTGAGAAGGAGGGAGGGGGAGTGAAAAAGAGAGCAAAACTGAGCAGAGAAAAAACAAGATGGAGTTCTGCACAATTAAAACTATTAAATATTGTGCAGAGAAAAATAATGAACCAGACTGTGAAGAAGAAAAAAGAAAAGGAAAAACTATTTCCAGTAAAGACAAGAAATAATCGTGCCAAAAGATTCAGTATTTCTCTTACTATAGTAATCGCCCCTAAAAGATTAAAGTGATGACAGAGAAGAGAGACATATGACTGGTTACCTTAACAAGAGCTATTGCTGTGAAATGGTGGTGGCCAATTATTCCTTCTAGGAGTTCACAGTTAATAGAGGAAAGAGAAGCCAAGGTAATTCTATAGTACAACAAATCGTAATGGTCATCTGAGGTAAAGAGAAACATATTCCAACTGAAAAGATCGTTGTAGGCTTCCAATAAATAACAGATTTTTCAATTTTATTGAATATTCTTTCCTGTAATTATGTGTATACATACATATGTACATATGTATATATATGTATATACACATATATATGTACATATGTATATATGTGTATATATGTATGTATGCATATACATATATGCATATATGTATACATATATATATAGTGGAATGGGTTAAAAATAATACTTCTAATTACAGATTTCTCAGATATGCTTTGTATTTTGCTGTTCCTACTGATGGCCTCCCTAAAAATTTCCCCTGAAACAATACCTGTGTAATTCAGAACAAAGTATATACAGTATCTATAAGCT
Organism: Eumetopias jubatus; assembly: GCF_037043125.1. Taxonomy (NCBI): domain Eukaryota; kingdom Metazoa; phylum Chordata; class Mammalia; order Carnivora; family Otariidae; genus Eumetopias; species Eumetopias jubatus. The sequence continues at coordinate 77,960,761 of NW_028274820.1, forward strand.
TGCTACTTTTAGAAAATATCTTTGTAACATTTCAGGGGATTACTGAAATTAATGAAAAGTTTGGGATACAGTTAAGTCCTCCTAATTAGACTCAGGACATAGTCGATTAAACTGTAATTTTTAATATGATAAAAATTGTTATGTTTTCGTTTTAAATTTCCATAGATAACCTCTTAATGAACTGTAAGATTTTGCAGAGCAAGAGCATGACATTCCAAATGGAGTACACAGTGCCTGTCACAGGATAACCACTTGGGCAGTAACTACTTAGAGAAAAAAATAGATCAATGGATGAGTGTCCACCTGAGACAGTGGCATTTTAGATGGAGATTGAAAAAAATGGTACAAGTGTAAATGGAAGGTATAGAGGTAAAAGGAAGGAGAGTTTTCCACTTAGAAGGAAAAGTTAACTAGTAGAAGACTGCAGAACATGTTATAAAAAATGGTGGCGGCTGGAAGTAAAAGTACATGAGAAAAAGAAAGTGTGGTTGTAGTTAAGCTAAGACAAACTGTAAAAGCCAAATGAACATTTGTAGGCAGTTGAATGGTGCACACCAATTTAGCTTGTAGGCAGACTTAGGCAGTAGTGGTGAAACCCCATAGTCAGGGCTATAGTCAAAGGTGAGTACAGTGACTGGATTTAACACTGGGACACTGATGAATATAGCATTTGTGGGGGTGGGGAGAGTAGTATGTTTTAGATAATTTAAGTTTGAAGTTCAACTGGGGCATTCATGTAATGGCCATGAGCAATTCCAAAATATGAATATGGACCTTGGAAAAGATATTGTGAAACCAATTTAATTAAAATGGCCATATATTATTTCCTCTAGTACTGCTGAGTATTCTAGAAATTGGTGCACATTAAAAACTTAAATATTAATGTATTCATTGGAAAATCACTTAAACTACTAGATGTCAGTCACTATCATAGACACTGAAGATATGAGTATGATTAGGAACCTTTTAATAAAGAACTTGAAAACAACCTTCAAGCTTAAAGACCCACACATGCACATGTACAATAATATACCTATTTCAAATCTTACATGTAAGGGTTAGAATTTAATAGGGTATTTCTATTTGTAGGACTAATTAAAATTACAAAAATAGAACACATAAAGGAATAGTAGGTGGAGAAAAATGATTAAAAGAGAAAGAAAATGTAAAACTTTAACAAGTGAGATGTCTACTGACTAGAGTTGAAATTTGTGCCCCAGGATTGGATTTCTTTACTAATTTTTTTTTCTTATCTCTGGGAGACTAGAGCCAGCCTACATTGTCACTATCTACTTCACACAATTTCTAATGGCTTCAGTATGCTTTCCAGGGTAAATTGTGCCTGAGAGAGCTTCCCAAACCTGAACTTTTTTTATTGGCTTTTACACCTGGAACAGATCAACAGATTGCCGCCATTATTGGCTAAGGGCTGCTCATCAATTATATCAAATAATTGGAAGCATATCTGAATCTCATTGGCAATGTCATGTGCATAACATGGTCCTTTAAGAGGTCCAGGAACACTTAATTTTTAAAATAAATTAATCTCTTAAATTTTCATTTCTAGTAGAGCTAAAATCATTATAATTAATGTAACCACACTAGTTGAGTTGAACTATAAAGAAAAGAACCTTGGCTTATATCTAATGTTTTGAGACTAGCATTGCATATTTGTTTTCTGAATTGGTGATAAGGCAATTCAATTAACCTTTTGCACATGATATGTGTTGGTATAAGCGATTTATTTTTGCCACCTGTTTTACTTTACAGGATCAAATTCAATGATCATATTACCATCAAATGGAATGTATTTGAATATGTTAGATAGCTGCTTAATTTACTTATTTTTTGATATTTGAAATATTTTTCATGTTATCTTAAGTGTATATACTCTCTGGTAGGTACATTATTTAATGAAAGCATAATTTCAGCATATGTATTAAAATACATATTTTAAATATCACAAGACAAATTTCCTCTAAAATCTACTAAATTGCTACTCTAGAGATTCTCTTGAAACTGATTTGCACATTTTTATTTTTTTATGAAGACACTCTCTAGTTGAATAATAAAATGTAGTATTGATGTGATGAGTATGTATGTGTGTGGGGTCGGGAGGAGTCATAGGAGAAAGAAGCCCATGGAAATCTAAAAGAGTCTTGATTATATGAAAAGTTAAGCCATTTTTGTTTTCTTTTAATATGTTTGTTTTACCATAATTAACCTTATTACATTATGTTTTAGATAAATGTTAGTTTTTGTATTGGTGGATATGGTATTAAAATTCCCATGTGTTGGTCCAGAGAAAACAAATTAACAAAAGGCCATTTTTGGCACAGTGCTTATGAGACATATGATATTTATCGTGTCACTCCCTCCCATTTTAGGAAAAGCCTGACCTCCCTAGCATCTTACCATTCCAACTTCTGACTCCCTTGTTCCCGCACAGGTTGCATCCCCTGCTCCCCACCCCACCCCCCAATTACTGAAAGTTTTCAGGAATTACAAGTGCAACTTTCTCATAGACACCCAGAGTTCAGCCTCAAACTTTATTCAGTTATACGCTATTGATTTTAACAGTGAGTATCTCAAGGTTGCAGTAAATATTTGAGGAAATGCAGATATCTCAGTAACCCTCAAATCATTCTGGTCATTTCCTCTATGGCTATATTTAGCGCTTCTAAGTTCATTAGCCATCCCTCTAAATACGTTTACCTGATGTAGTAATTATCTTAAGAGTTCTTTCTCCATGTACAACATGCTAGTTTTAAGCAGGAAAAGCTTCAAATAAGAATTAACTAAATCTCTAAATTAATTATGTAAAGATTCACCAGGTGGTATTAGAAAACATTGTATCTGGGAAATTATGTAGAAAAACACTATTAAAATATCTTCAGTCTTTTGAATATTAGACTTTTAAGGCTCATTTGATCACTCAATTAAGGCAAGAGTAGTCTAAATACATTCCAACAAATGTTTCATTTATTCTTTTTTTCCTGACCTGATGTCATTTTCCTTTTACTTGTCTCCTCATTAGTTTATCTTCTTTTTCTGGCTGATGTGGATCGATTTAGCAGTCTGCCAGAATGCATAAGCAAGATTTCAAAGAAGTATTGATAATGATTCCACTGTTAAATGCTCTCATTTTTTTAATCCTGAACTGTCAGACATCTTTTTAGTATTTTATCTCTAGCCTATTTTTATTCAATGAACATTGTTATATGAATAAATATTTATTACCCTATGCTAAAGTAGAAATACACCCTTATATAGAAGAAATGGAATGTTCTGAATTTTACACATTCAAACAGACTGCTGCTGCTTTGTCTTAAACTATCTACATGCAGCCAGGGTAAATTTATTTTCAAATATTTCTCTTTGCTCTAAAATCCACATGCCCACAGACTAGGACCCCAAAATAAGTTGGTGCACTTTTTCACTCTCCAGTGATAAATAGCATTTTAGCTCTCTTTAACTACCCATTGTAGATATGTTTGCAATTTGTCTCTTTGAAATGATTTCTTGAAGGAATTAAATAGCAATTTGGATAATTTTATATGAAATATATTTTTAATTCTAAATTTACAAAATATAAATAACAGAAATTCATTCAGAAAAAAATTGATTATCTTTAGTGTTCTGAAATCTTAATCATTAAAAGTCTTAAAGGACTATGAGAAATAAAACAGTTAGAAAACTAACTGTAACTATTTTCAGAATTTCCTGGGTCTGTTGTCTGATGTCTGTCATTGATTTTGCAAAAATTTCGGCTGTTATTACTTCAAATATTTATATTCCTTTCTTTCTTCTCTTTCTGGTATTATCATTATGAATATATTATACATTTTGGAATTCCTCCCCTGTTCTTGGGTATTCTGTTTCAGCTTGTACATTCTTTTTTCTCTTTGCATTTCAGTTTTGGACGTTTCTATTGATATATCTTCTAGCTCACTGATTCCTTCCTTGGTCATATCCAGACTACTGATAGGCTCATCAAAAGTATTTTTCATTTCTGTTTCAGCATTTAGACTTCCAGCATTTCCTTTTGATTCCTTCATATAGTTTTCATCTTTCTGCTTATATTATCCATGTTGTTATCCACTTTTGCATTAGACTCTTAGCATATGAATTGTAACTATTTTAAAAGCTCTGATAATTCCAAGTTTTCCGCCATGTCTGATTCTGGATCTGATGTTTGCTTTGCCATTTTTTTAAAGTTATTTATTTATTTATTTATTTGAGAGAGAGAGAGAGAGATAGCAAGAGGGAGTACGAGCAAAGGTAGGGAGCAGGGAGAGGGAGAAGCAGCCTCCCTGAGACCGATGCGGGACTCAATCCCAGGACCCTGGGATCATGACTTAAGCCGAAGGCAGCTGCTTAACCAACTGAACCACTCAGGTGTCCCTTGCTTTGTCTTTGTAGATTCTATTCTTTGTCTTTTAGCATTCTTTATAATTCAGCTTCCCTTGAAAGCCAGAAATGATGTGTCTCATAAAAGGAACTGAGGAACTGAGGTATATTGATTTTTAGTATAAGGTTTTAGGTTTATATGGTCAGAAGTTAAACTTTTGTTGTTGTTTTTACCATTTTTTGTACCTATGGTGTTAGAAGCTAAACATTTCTCTATTGCACTTGCTTATGTCACCCTGTTATCATTGATTTTTTCCTAGATTCATTAAATAGGGCCAGAGCCTTGTAATTTTTTAGCTATAATCCCTTGTTATCATACAGTACTCCATTGATGTGGTGATAAGTTGTGTGTGTGTGTGAGAGAGGGCATTCTATAGTCCTATGATTACTTTTCAAGCTAGTCTACACTGAGCCTCCAGTCATTTGTCAGTTATAAAGTCTTCTTGCCAATATTGGGGCATCTGGGTGGCTTAATCGGTTAAGCAATCCAACTCTTGATTTTGGCTCAGGTCATGATCTCAGGGTCATGAGCTCAAGCCCCACATCAGGCTCCGTGCTGGGATTGAAGCCTGCTTGGGATTCTCTCTCCCTTTACTTCTGCCCCTCCTCACTGCTCTGTTCTCTCTTTCTCTAAAACAAATTAAATTAAATTAAATTAAATTAAATTAAATTAAATTAAATTAAATTAAATTAAAAGTCTTCTTGCCAATATTATTTCCAGCTGTGGGCTTCTGCTCCTGGGATTCTACTCCTGGTAAGTTGTGGACAGATATTTTTCTTTCTTCTGTTTTGAGGGCAGATGTTTGCCCTGTGACCTCAGTTCTCTGACGGATCTAAGAAGAGTTGTTGACTTTTAGTTTGTTCAATTGTTGTTGTTGCTGTTGTAAGGATGAAAGTGATGATTTCCATGCTCATTATATGTCACATAAGAAAACACTAGGTTTTATTCTTTTAATATTCTAAATTTTAAAACAAATTATAAAATCCATAGAATGATTTACTAAAGTAGAACTTTTATACATTTATATTATCTGTTTCAACATTTTAGAACTTAAAAGGTTGGAGCATTAAATCTATTAAGACATTATGAAATGCATTTTTCTTTATTTTAAGCAAATAATTTCTTAATTATAATCATCATCTAAAGAAGCCAGAATTCAGTAGAGTTTTTCATGCTTCTTATCAAAGGAATTTAATATTAATCTAGATTCAGATTTTGACATTAACATTTAACTTTAACATTAATATAAATTTTTGAATGATTTAACCAGGTGGCTGGAGGATTTTAGTTTGCTTTAAAGAACAAAAGAATCTCTTATTAGCTCTAGAAACTTATTTTATAATAAAATTAAAATGTTTAGGTCCTAGACTTCAGGAGATTTTAAGACCTTAAAATAAACAGGCAAATATGTTTTAAATGCTGTCATGACACAGCTGATCTATTTCTTGCACCCTACAACTTGCATTTTTGCAAATGGTTCACAGGTCTGGTGCCTGTGGCAGTAAATGATTTAACCATTAAATCGTAAATGACTTTGGAAATTAATTGGAGGTTAATTCTCTGCCTCATTGGCCCCCCAAAATGGACAAACAGTAATTGATTTTGATGGCATTCACAAAGTACATTCCCCTATTGAATAATGGAATAGCGCTCATAGACACATCCCCAAGATACAGGAACAATTAAGTAGGTATCAATGAGATGTCATTAAGAGTTCATGCTTGTGCACTTAATCAATTTTTGCTTACCTTTAGCAGTTGTGTTGCTTTAGGGAAACTACAAATTCTAAAATGTAAAAACAGTTTATATATACAGATTCTCTCTAGAGTCTACAGAAAGAATGTACCTCTATCAACAACTTGATTTAAGCTCAGTGAAACCTGCTTCATGCTTCTGACCTCTAAGGCCGTGAAATAATAAAGTTATGTTGTCTTAAGCTACTAAATTTGTGGTAATTTGTCATGACAGTAATGGGAAATATTTAGGCACATTGAGTTGAAAAATTCTAGGGTACTCTTGATGACTGAGGGCAACATAATATTAACCTAACTTATTACTATGTGCTGAGCAGTATGTCAAATAAATTGTATGCATAAATTTACAATCACATTATCTATATATAAATATGGTCATCATCCCCATTTTGTAGATACCAAAACAGAGACTTTGAGAGTTTATGTAATTTGCCTAGACAGATTTAGTTTGGCTAGAACTAGAATGTTAACAAAGGGAATCAGATATGGAAGACAGTAATCTGAGGACTGAAATATACTGTCTTCCTCTATAAAAAGTTTTAATAGAAGGGAGGGCACTGAGCTAATATATTCATTCTGATGGCTCCCCCAAAGGTACTTGTCAGAATTAAGTCTAACTTCTTTCTTTGGGACTTCAAAATCAGTACAGAACAATAATTTAAAGTAATCACCTAAAGAGTCGTCTGTTTCCATGATACTAGAATAGGGATTATGAAGCCTACACATAAAAAAAAAAAAAAAGTACTATTCCTGTCTGCGGGAGTTTTACACTCTATTTGAAAATAGTACAATTTGGAATATTCACATGAACTTTCATATCTTTAATCAGAATCTATTCTAAAATACTAACCCTTAGCCAAGTATTTCTATATTTCAATTAAATAATTGGACAGAAGGGATGATATCATGTTTTGCCAAATAATGAGGGAAAATTTTGAATCTAAAGTCCATCAGCCCTCAAGTCTCCCCTACTTAGGAGTCTTACTGTCGTGTTCTCATTTATTTCAATTCCATTTAAATGTCCATCTTCTGAATCTTTCATATGATGAAAGTTTGTGTTTGTGAAGTGGGGTGACTATTGAAGCCAAATGTGTCTATGAATATTTCAACCTGTGGAGTGCTTCAGAGCATCAGTTTACTCACTGGTAAAAATGGAGGTAAAAATGCTTACTTTTGTGATTAGTATGTGATTTAAATGAAGTAATAGTCATAGTGCACCTAGGGCAGTGCCAGAAACTAAATAAATAGAATTACTATTCTGTAGCTCATATTTTTAGAAGTAGCCATTGACATAAGCTCCAATTTCATCTCAGTTTACAGGGTTTGTGAGATATAATTTAGGTCATATTTCTGAAAGTATCACCAACCAAGTCGGGCTGATTAAATCCTATGTCCTTCTGCCATTTTGAAAGTATTTGTGGGGGAACAGAGGGAGGGTCTTCCTTCCTTTGTGCTCCTGATTCTTTGAACTATATTTGACCTAGCAGCTGAGGGTCTTTAGAGCCTGGGGAGACCTGTCAGTGGTCTAGCTGGAATAGTGGCTGGACTGTAACTGTTCCTCAATTCTATAGCTCTAGTAGGAGACTATCATTGTTCTCTTAGAGCTCTCTCAGAGCTGGGTGTTTAAACAACAGCATTTTCTCAAAATAGTCCTTTACTGATAATTTTCTCCTTTATAATTGGGGATACTGCCTCCATGATCTCAGTTTATCTTCTTCTAGGTGGTTGGAGTTCTTTCAGAGATGATGCAAAGTATTGAGCAGGACGTTCTTCCTCCCTTGACTATCTCTTAATATGAGTAGTTGGTTTTCAAAGATGAAATATTACAGGAAACCATTCTCAAACAATGGATTCTGGTTTAATAAAATTTATAATACTATATATCATTTTACATTTCATCCTTGAGAATTTTGGAAGGGCATGTTTCTTTTATAAGTCTTTTTGCTTTATAATTTTAGCCAAAATGCTAACTGCCATATTTTATTTTAACTTTGCTAACTTGTAGTATTTTTTCTTATAATTCACAGACTAAACCTAATGATAATATAATAAATATTTTAATGGATAAATGAATGAATCAAAGCATAGTTAGAACATCTAGAACAAACTTAAAATGTTTCCAGAATCTGATCCATTTTGTACTTCATCTGAAGAACAACATAAAATTCTATGTTCTATTCGGGGTCTTTTCTGGTTCCATGTGTAAGACTGTTGAATCACAGACCTGTACCTCTGAAACAAATAATACATTATATGTTAAAAAAAAAAAAAGAAGATAGTAGGAAAGGGAAAATGAAGGGGGGGAATTAGAGGGGGAGATGAACCATGAGAGACTATGGACTCTGAGAAACAAACTGAGGGTTCTAGAGGGGAGGGGGTGGGGGGATGGGTTAGCCTGGTGATGGGTATTAAAGAGGGCACGTACTGAATGGAGCACTGGGTGTTATGCACAAACAATGAATCATGGAACACTACATCAAAAACTAATGATGTAATGTATGGTGATTAACATAACAATAAAAATATAAAAATAAAATAAAATATAATATTTCTTTCACAATTTGAGTAGATTTACATCATTCATTCAATAGCTCATTCATCAATAATTGTGAACTATTTTACGACTGTACATCATCAATAACATCCTTTCTTACACTAAGAAAGCATTGCTACTTGTGGTATATTCTATGTAATAATAAATTAAATGTAAATACACAATAACATTTTCTGTAGAGTACCAACAAATACCATTATGATAATTCCATCTGCCTTTGCCATTACACCACCCTTGAAATATGAAAACAGTTAATAGGGATGATCCTTTCCATTATTTGAGAGGCAGACCTATAGAGAAGTTCTCACAGTCAATACAGTTGAGTTAAATAAAAAGACAGATTATTACTGCAATTGGGAAAATAGAACATAGAATTTTTTTATTATGTTATGTGGATCACCATACATCACAACATTAGTTTTTGATGTAGTGTTCCATGATTCATTGTTTGTGTATAATACCCAGTACTCCACGCAGAATGTGCCCTCTTTAATACCCGTCACCAGGCTAACCCATCCCCCCACCCCCTCCCCTCTAGAACCCTTAGTTTGTTTTTCAGAGTCCATCGTCTCTCATGGTTCGTCTCCCCCTCCGACTTACTCCCCTTCATTCTTCCCCTCCTACTATCTTCTTCTTTTTTTTTTCTTAACATATATTGCATTATTTGTTTCAGAAGTACAGATCTGTGATTCATCAGTCTTGTACAATTCACAGCGCTCACCATAGCACATACCCTCCCCAATGTCTATCACCCAGCCACCCCATCCCTCCCACCCCCACTACTCCAGCAACCCTCAGTTTGTTTCCTGAGATTAAGAATTCCTCATATCAGTGAGGTCATATGATACATGTCTTTCTCTGATTGACTTATTTCACTCAGCCTAACACCCTCCAGTTCCATCCACGTCGTTGCAAATGGCAAGATCTCATTCCTTTTGATGGCTGCATAATATTCCATTGTGTATATACACCACATCTTCTTTATCCATTCATCTGTCGATGGACATCTTGGCTTTTTCCACAGTTTGGCTATTGTGGACATTGCTGCTATAAACATTGGGGTGCACCCACCCCTTTGGGTCCCTACATTTGTATCTTTGGGGTAAATACCCAGTAGTGCAATTGCTGGATCGAATGGTAGCTCTAATTTCAACTGTTTGAGGAACCTCCATACTGTTTTCCAGAGGGGTTGCACCAGCTTGCATTCCCACCAACAGTGTAGGAGGGTTCCCCTTTCTCCACATCCCCGCCAACATCTGTTGTTCCCTGACTTGTTAATTTTAGCCATTCTGACGGGTGTGAGGTGGTAGCTCATTGAGGTTTTGATTTGGATTTCCCTGATGCCGAGCGATGTTGAGCACTTTTTCATGTGCCTGTTGGCCATTTGGATGTCTTCTTTGGAAAAAATGTCTGTTCATGTCTTCTGCCCATTTCTTGATTGGATTATTTGTTCTTTGGGTGTTGAGTTTGAAGAGTTCTTTATAGACTTTGGATACTAGCCCTTTATCTGATATGTCATTTGCAAATATTTTCTCCCATTCTGTGGTTGTCTTTTGGTTTTGTGGACTGTTTCTTTGGCTGTGCAAAAGCTTTTTATCTTGATGAGGTCCCAAGAGTTCATTTTTGCCCTTGCTTCCCTTGCCTTTGGCGATGTTTCTAGGAAGAAGTTGCTGTGGCTGAGGTCGAAGAGGTTGCTGCCTGTGTTCTCTTTTGGGATTTTGATGGACTCCTATCTCACGTTTAGGTCTGTCAACCATTTGGAGTCTATTTTTGTGTGTGGTGTAAGGAAATGGTCCAGTTTCATTCTTCTGCATGTGGCTGTCCAATTTTCCCAACACCATTTGTTGAAGACACTGTCTTATTTCCATTGGACATTATTTCCTGCTTTGTCGAAGATGAGTTGACCATAGAGTTGAGGGTCCATTTCTGGGCTCTCGATTCTGTTCCATTGATCTATGTGTCTGTTTTTGTGCCAGTACCATACTGTCTTGATGATGACAGCTTTGTAATAGAGCTGGAAGTCCAGAATTGTGATGCCACCGGCCTTGCTTTTCTTTTTCAATATTCCTCTGGCTATTCGGGGTCTCTTCTGGTTCCATACAAATTTTAGGATTATGTGTTCCATTTCTTTGAAAAAAGTGGATGGTATTTTGATGGGGATTGCATTGAATGTGTAGATTGCTCTAGGTAGCATTGACATCTTCACAATGTTTGTTCTTCCAATCCATGAGCATGGAACGTTTTTCCATTTCTTTATGTCTTCTTCAATTTCTTTCATGAGTATTTTATAGTTTTCTGAGTACAGATCCTTTGCCTCTTTGGTTAAATATATTCCTAGGTATCTTATGGTTTTGGGTGCAATTCTAAATGGGATCAACTCCTTGATTTGTCTCTCTTCTGTCTTGTTGTTGGTGTATAGGAATGCCACTGATTTCTGTGCATTGATTTTATAGCCTGCTACTTGACTGAATTCCTGTATGAGTTCTAGCAGTTTTGGGGTGGAGTCTTTTGGGTTTTCCACATACAGTATCATATCATCTGCAAAGAGTGAGAGTTTGACTTCCTCTTTGCCGATTTGGATGCCTTTGATTTCTTTTGTTGTCTGATTGCTGTGGCTAGGACTTCTAATACTATGTTGAATAGCAGTGGTGATAGTGGATATCCCTGCCGTGTTCCTGACCTTAGGGGAAAAGCTCTCAGCTTTTCCCCATTGAGAATGATATTCGCTGTAGGTTTTTCATAGATGACTTTTATGATATTGAGGTATGTACCCTCTATCCCTATACTCTGAAGAGTTTTGATCAAGAAAAGATGCTGTACTTTGTCAAATGCTTTTTCTGCATCTATTGAGAGGATCATATGGTTCTTGTTCTTTCTTTTGTTAATGTATTGTTTCACGCTGATTGATTTGCAGATGTTGAACCAACCTTGCAGCCCAGGGATAAATCCCACTTGGTCATGGTGAATAATCCTTTAAATGTACTGTTGGATCCTATTGGCTAGTATTTTGGTGAGAAGTTTTGCATCCATGTTCATCAAGGATATTGGTCTGTAATTCTCCTTTTTGATGGAGCCTTTGTCTGGTTTGGGGATCAAGGTAATGGTGGCCTCATAAAATGAGTTTGGAAGTTTTCCTTCCATTTCTATTTTTTGGAACAGTTTCAGGAGTATAGGGATTAATTCTTCTTTAAATGTTTGGTAGAATTCCCCTGGGAAGCCATGTGGCCCTGGGCTTTTGTTTGTTGGGAGATTTTTGATGACTGCTTCAATTTCCTTAGTGGTTATAGGTCTGTTCAGGTTTTCTATTTCTTCCTGGTTCAAATTTGGTAGTTGATACATCTCTAGGGATGCACCCATTTCTTCCAGGTTAGCTAATTTGCTGGCATAGATTTGTTCATAATATGTTCTTATATTTGTTTGTATTTCTTTGGTGTTGGTTGTGATCTCTCCTCTTTCATTCATGATTTTGTTGATTTGGGTCCTTTCTCTTTTCTTTTTGATCAGTCTGGCCAGGGGTTTATCAATCTTGTTAATTCTTTCAAAGAACCAGCTCCTAGTTTCGTTGATCTGTTCTACTGTTCTTTTGATTTCTAGTTCATTGATTTCTGCTCTGATCTTTATTATTTCTCTTCTCCTGCTGGGTTTAGGCTTTATTTGCTGTTTTTTCTCTAGCTCCTTTAGGTGTAGGGTTAGGTTGTGTATTTGAGACCTTTCTTGTTTCTTGAGAAAGGCTTGTATTGCTATATACTTTCCTCTCAGGACTGCCTTTGCTGTATCCCAACGATTTTGAACAGTTGTGTTTTCATTTTCATTGGTTTCCATGAATTTTTTTAATTCTTCTTTAATTTCCGGGTTGACCCATTCATTCTTTAGTAGGATGCTCTTTAGCCTCCATGTATTTGAGTTCTTTCTGACATTCCTCTTGTTATTGAGTTCTAGTTTCAAAGCATTGTGGTCTGAAAATATGCACGGAATAATCCCAATCTTTTGGTACCAGTTGAGACCTGATTTGTGACCTAGGATGTGATCAATTCTGGAGAATGTTCCATGGGTACTAGAGAAGAATGTGTATTCCGTTGCTTTGGGATGGAATGTTCTGGATATGTCTGTAAAGTTCATTTGGTCCAGTGTGTCATTTAAAGTGTTGATCTTTTGCTTAGATGATCTGTCCATTTCAGTCCGGGGAGTGTTAAAGTCCCCCACTATTATGGTATTGTTGTCAATGTTTTTCTTTGCTTTTGTTATTAATTGCCTTATATAATTGGCTGCTCCCATGTTAGGGGCATAGATATTTACAATTGTTAGATCTTATTGTTGGATAGACCCTTTAAGAAGGATATAGTGTCATTCTTCATCTAGTATTACAGTCTTTGTTTTAAAATCTAATTTGTCTGATATAAGGATTGTCACCCTAGCTTTCTTTTGGTGTCCATTAGCATGGTAAATGGTTTTCCACCCCCTCACTTTCAATCTGGGGGTATCTTTGGGTCTAAAATGAGTCTCTTGCAGACAGCATATTGATGGGTCTTGTTTTTTAATCCAATCTGATAGCCTGTTTCTTTTGATTGGGGCATTTAGCCCATTTACATTCAGGGTAACTGTTGAAAGATATGAATTTAGTGCCTGTAAGGTGACTGTTACTGTATATTGTCTGTGTTCCTTTGTGATCTATGCTGCTTTTAGGCTCTCTTTTTGCTTAGAGGACCCCTTTCAATATTTCTTGGAGGGCTGGTTTCATGTTTGCAAATTCCTTTAGTTTTTGTTTGTCCCAGAAGATTTTATCTCTCCTTCTATTTTCAATGACAGCCTAGCTGGATATAGTATTCTTGGCTGCATATTTTTCTCGTTTAGTGCTCTGAAGATATCTTGCCAGTCCTTTCTGGCCTGCCAGGTCTCTGTGGATAGGTCTGTTGCCAGTCTAATGTTTCTACCATTGTAGGTTACATATCTCTTCTCCTGAGCTGCTTTCAGGATTTTCTCTTTGTCTCTGAGAATCGTAAGTTTTACTATTAGATGTCAGGGTGTTGACCTATTATTATTGATTTTGAGAGGTTTTCTGTGCCTCCTGGATTTTGATACCTCTTTCCTTCCCCACATTAGGGAAGTTCTCTGCTATAATTTGCTCCAATATACCTTCTGCCCCTCTCTCTCTTTCTTCTTCTGGGATCCCAATTATTCTAATGTTGTTTCATCTTATCATATCGCTTATCTCTCGAATTCTGCCCTCGTGGTCCTGTAGTTGTTTATCTCTCTTTTTCTCAGCCCCTTTACTTTCCATCATTTGGTCTTCTATATCGCTGATTCTCTCTTCTGCCTCATTTATCCTAGCAGGTAGTGCCCCCATTTTTGAATGCACCTCATCAATAGCCTTTTTGATTTCGACTTGGTTAGATTTTATTTCTTTTATTTCTCCAGAAAGGGTTTCTCTAATAACTTCCACACTTTTTCAAGCCCAGCTAGTATCTTTAAAGTCAGTATTCTGAACTCTAGGTCCGACATCGTACTAATGTCCGTATTGAGTAGGTCCCTGCCAGATGGTACTACCTCTTGTTCTTTTTGCTGAGGTGATTTTTTTCATCTTGTCATTTTGTCCAGAGGAGAACAGATGAATGAGAGAACAGAATGCTAACAGGTTAACAACGTCTCCAGCAAATATACTCTATATAAATCAGAAAAGACCTGAAACCAGGGGAGAAGAAAGGGAAAGAAAGAAGAGAGGGAAAAAAAAAAGGAAAAAGAAAAAGATAAAAACAAACAAAAACAGAACAAAACAAAAAAAAACAGAATATGATCAAATATGATCAGGCTAGTGCATAGATCAGTGCCACACACTAGATTTTGGGAGTATTTTGGTCTGTTAGAAGAAAGTGCCTGCTAAAATTTTAAAGGAAGAAAGAGTTATATATGTACAAAATAAGGGTTGATACAATGAAGGATGGCAGATGACTGTAAAGATGAAAATTATAAAAGATTTTATAAAAGGAATTGATACGATAAGTTTGAAAAAAGAAAGAAGATTTAAAAAAAAAGGGAGAGAATGTCATCAGGCAGGAGACTAGAACAAAGCCATATACTAGTGATTTAGGGTATATTTTGATCTGTTAGAAGAAACTGTATCTCAAAATTTTAAAGAGAGAACAACTTATATATATATGCCAAAAATAAAGATAACTACTATGATGGGATAAAATATGACTCTAAATATGAAAAATAAAAAAAATGGTTTTTTAAAAAAGGGATTGATAAGATGTTGGTTGAAAAAGAGAAAAAGAAAAATTTGGAAAAAAAACAGTTAAAAGTTAACTTTGAAAAACTAATGAATCATGGTAAAAAAGCCATGAATTCTATGTGCAGTATTCCCCTTCAGCTGGAGTTCTCCCGTTCTCCTTGATCGGTAAACTTGGTCTTGCTTGCTGGCTATTCGTGCTGATCTTCTGGGGGAGGGGACTGTTGCCGTGGTTCCCAAATGTCTTTGCCAGAGGCGGAATTGCCCCGCCCTTGTGAGTCTGGCCAAGCAAGCTGCTCGGGTTTGCGCTCAGGAGCTTTTGTTCCCTGCAAGCTCTGGTACAGGTTTGGAGGACCAGGGTGAAAATGGTGGCCTCCCAATCTCCGCCCGGAGGAGCTGAGAACTCAGGGCCCCACTCCTCAGTGTGCCCCCAGAGAAAAGCAGTCACTCCCATGTTCCCGGTCTCTGGCCACACTCCGTGCTCACCCGGCCTGTGACCGAGCGTTTCTATTTCTGGCACCCGACCCCGTGTGGAGTCTCCAAACCCAGCAGATTCCTGCGGTGCGTTCCCGCGCCGCTCCTCCCGGGGGAGGAAGGGGAGTCTCCCCGGATCTGCCGCTTGTTGGGTCGCTGCTGGAGGAGCAGTGGCCCAACTGGGCCGCGGATCACAGTTTATGGCAACCCCGAGCTGAGAGCCCGCGCCTCGGCTCCATCTCTGCAGCCGGCTTCCCCGCTCTGATACCTGGGAGCTCTGCCACTCTCAGGCACCCCCGGTCTTTCTGTGACCCCGAGGGTCCTGAGACCACACTGTCCCGCGAGGGTTCCACCCCCCGCTTAGCCACTGGAGCGACATCCCTCAGCGGAGCCGACTTCTAACAGTTCCGATTTTGTGCTCCGCGGCTCTAGCACTTGCCAGAAGCGGCCGACGGAGGCCCCCTCCCCTGCCGTCTATCCTCCTGAATATCGCCTTGGATTCACTTCTCCGCAGTCCTACCTTCCAGTAAGTGGTCTCTTTGTTCAGAGAGTTGTTACTATTTTTATCTTCAATCTCCTGTTGAGTTCATAGGTGTTCAGAATGGTTTGATTCCTATTCAGCTGAATTCCTCAGACCAGACGAAATCCAGGTCTCCTACTCCTCCGCCATCTTGCTCTGCCCCCCTGAAAGAAATATTATAAAGGTAGTATAAAAGAATTAAATTGCTACTCACAAAATAGCCTTTCTCCAATGTGCTTAGAAGCAATATTACTGTATTTTTACATATTTTGCTAATCATATTAATGGCATAAATTAGAGTCAGTGTGATGATATTTACTTTATAGATGTGAAGAAAGAATAAAGACACAATAGGTATCTTTAGGTGGCAAAAAATGAGGTAATTCCCATTATTGTGAGTGCATTTAGTATCTTACCTGGATTAAGTGACTAAGGAAGAAGGTGCTTTGATGATTTAAATGTCTTCTAATGAGAATAATTTTAATTTCTTATACGATCTCTTGTTTTCTAAGTATAAATTGGATCACATTAAGAATAACCTCACAAATTTCACTAAACCATTTCCCTATCTGCCTAAGGTAAAATATCAGATTCCTTTAATTTCCTCACTTCAAAGTATTTTTTGGTGTCTCAAAGGTATGTTACACACATGATCTTGTGTTTTTTCTGCTCCAGTTTTCCTCATTGACTTCTCCTGTCTCAGAAGCCACTTGAGATGGCATTTTGCAACTTCTGCCATAATCTTCCATTTCAACAAAGGATTCTGATAGAGTCCTTCTGTTCCCTGATATGTCAAAGTTGCCAAGCCTTGTCCTGTTTCACATAGAAGTGGGAGGTACTCTTCTTTCGCTACCTTTCTCTCACACTGTTACCTGGGCATTGGAAGGAAGGAAGGAAGGAAGGAAGGAAGGAAAGAAGGAAGGAAGGAAGGAAGGAAGGAAGGAGATACTTGTGTTTCAGAGTCTTTCATGAAGCATTTGCTTTATTTTCTTTAAACAGACTATTTTTATAGGTTTTCTCCAGAAGATATAGCCATGAGGCTGCGGTAACTAATGAAGTTTTACTACTTGAGACAAACCACCAATGACTTCCAGGGCTTCATAGAAGTCCCCCTACAACACCTCTGCTTCAACAATAAATTCTGCATCACATACCTTCAAGGTGGCTCCATTTTCCACATCATCACATCAGACCTGTATTTCAGAATCAGAGATGATGGGCAAATTAGGCTGTATTTACACTGAAACCTCATAAATGATTTGTAAAGTTGTCCTGTTTAGAATATGTGCAAAGGCTAATGCCAGAATTAACAAAAGAAGAAATCCTTACACAGAATTATTTATATCTTGTGCTTGGAATTTAGTAGTTTTCTGAATTTAAGCTTTCAACTAAAAAAAAAGCCTGGGGGCTTTCGGGCCATTTCTGTAATAGGCTGACTTTCTTTATCTAGTCTTTTACTCAGTTCTTTCAATAAGAAGATAATTTTGTTTACCCTGGCAGCAATGAACTCTCTAAAAATAAGTTCAAGATCAAAATTATGTTTGTCTTTTTATTTACTATAT
This sequence comes from Eumetopias jubatus, assembly GCF_037043125.1. NCBI lineage: Eukaryota > Metazoa > Chordata > Mammalia > Carnivora > Otariidae > Eumetopias > Eumetopias jubatus. The sequence goes on from NW_028274820.1 coordinate 77,978,262, forward strand.
TTTTGATGTAAGTTGAATTTCTAGCATGTATTTCCAAAAAAAGTGCAAAATTATTCCCAATTTTGCTTCGATATCTTTCTCTAATAGTTTAAGATATGCCCATGAGTTTAATGAAAATGTGAAAAATATTAGTCTTATTATTTTAAAATTTTTGTATCATTTATCTCTAAAACATTCCAGCATTCATATTAAGTGATTGATTTAAAGATATGAGTAATTAATATATATAGGTGGATAATAACTGGGTGATATCCCTTTATAGCTTTTACCACATGACACAGAGTGTTAGTGCATCTTTTTCTTCAATTTTGAGATGCTTAAAGGATCTTCCTAAGAGGCAACTGTAAACATAGTTCATAGTTGATACATGTATATATGGATTTTTTTTATTTATCTGTATTTTTGCCTGTCTCCTTATCTGTCTACCAATGTCTATCAGTCGAACCATAAATAATAGATATGTGTAGAGTAAGAGAAGGATGAGTACTCATTTCTGAGTAAAACCATCATAGAAACAAAATCATTGAAAAAAGAAACCATGTATGTTACTAAGTAGGAATAGTCAAAAAGGTAGGAGAAACAAAAAAGTCTGAGAGATGTCCCAAATTGCAGTATACAACATTCATTCCCTCAGAACATTTATGTGTACTTTTGTTACCAAGTCCCCGGTTCTTGTCCCAGATGCACCAAAAAATTGGACCCCCAAAACCAGAATGGGGAGATAAGAGCTTATTGAGTAGATAAGCATAGTACACTTTCAAGAGAAAAAGCGGGCCACTGGCAGGGCAAGAGTGTCAACGGCCCCAAGAAGTTCTAGCTGCATCCTTTTAAGGCTGCTTTCTGCATATGCAAATTTGGCTTTGATTGGTATTTTTGACTGACAGCAGTGGTGATAATAACATTTTGGCTTCTGTGCATGTGCCTACCCATGATGCATTCTGTCCTAATTGTATTTATTTATGTATTGTATGTTTATGAATTTCTAATGAGCTTTTGCTGTGTCATTAGGGCAAGTTGCACTTTTGTGTGCATTGCTCAGCTCTAGGAAGTCCCCTTGTGGCTTTTGAGACAGATTTGTGCCTAGGCCTTTCCTGTTCTGTTAGCCCATGGAGGTGGCTCTGAGGGTGTGGCTGTTAACTCTCGGGGTGGCACCTAGGGTGTGGCCAACATCTACTTTGTCTCTCCCCCCCACTTCCCCACGCCCCCCATCATGTCTAACTAACTGCCTAACATTACATATTGGACATAATATAGGTGTTATTTATTCTTTCATTCGAAACTATTACTACAGCTGCCACTCAAACTATATTATCTTCCTGAAATTATGTAAACATTCTTGTTAAAGAAAAATAGCCAAGTCATATTTGTCTCTACTTATTTTTTAATGTAAACAATAAATTATAGTATTAATGTGACCCTTTTTATGAGTAATATAATGTTTGATGTGTTTACATTTGATCTAATTGGATGAAACACTGTAATTCCAATAGAACAATTTGCTGGAGTTTCACCTGCATTATTTTCAGAAGTGTAGGCAAAGACTTATCAGCATGACTTGTTTCAGGAAAATACAAGGCTTTCATGTATGTTGACATCTAATACTTTGTAGGAATTGCTCTTGGAAAGGAATCTTAACTAATAAAGCTACATTGTATGCCATTTATGAGAAGTCTTGGTTCTAATAAATTCAGTGTCATTTTAATTGCATTTTTTATAGAAAAGAAGGAATTTGATGAATACTAGCTAGACATCTGCATCTTCTATGTGACATTTTGACATGGCAGTCTTAAGATCTCTCAGACTAATATGTCATCTGTTCTGAAGCTTTATATTTTGCTTTTTACTTAAGTGTGAAGTAAAGGTTTTAGAAAAAATGTTTTTCTTTAAATATATAAACCAATAATATGTTTGTCCGTGGCATTTTATTGGTTACCAAGCATAATTTAAGATTTATTATTAAGAAAAATAATAATAGCACAGATGTTTTGTGCAGACACTAGTTCTAAAGAGATGTTGCAGAAATCCCAAATCTTTTCAAATAAGTAGAATTTTCTCTGCTTTCTTTTTTCCTGTTAATCATCAGTGACTAAGTAATAGCTATTCATTTTCTTTAAGTCAATCTTGAAAACTCCTTGAGCCCACAATGACCAATTAGTGGCAAAACACTGAAGTCACTTCAGATATCTCCCTTCTGAATCTGAACTGAATTTTCACTTGTGACTCTTAAGAGCCTGAAAAAATACATTTTTTTCCCAAACTTAGACTGAATGCCATAAAAAATACTGGAGTTTTATGAACACACTTTCTATTTTGCTAACATTTAAAATTAATTTTCTTGTGTTTTTGTCCCTATATCTACAGTATATAGTCTTTTGTAAAAAAGGAAGTTACTATTCTGAAAATATGTTTAGAGTCACTGAAATATACTTCTACTTTGTCAAACTAACCTTTTTTTATTATTATGCTCAATTAGCCAACATATAGTACATCATTATTTTTTGATGTAGTGTTTCAAACTAACTTTTAGATATACTTTACAAACATAAAAAATATATATATATAAATTAATACTGAGTCAATGAAATTATCATAAATCAAAGTAAAATTGTATATCTCAGTTACCTATCTCTTTATTTATTATATTTTAATCAGAGAGTAATCAATATCCATCAATCATAGATAATCAATAATCCATCATCATCAGCCTCCATCCCCACTCAGCAATTACTAAGCACTACTTATACAATCATTAAACACTACTTAATGAGGCAGTGAAAGTGCTATTCCTTCCATAGAGCTAGGCTTACTTCATTACCTGGTGTCAGTCGAGTCCATTTGGAACAGAGTCTACACGCGTATAGAGCATCAACAGAACAGAAAAGATCAAGATAGTCAGATGTGGGGCTATTTGGCATTCCACTTGTCTCTGTAATCTTCTCTTGCTGAGCTTACACCTGTATGAAAAGGTAAAGAAGCACTACAGCTTGGCACCCTGCTATTATGAGGCCAACATAAACCTATTACTGAAATCTGAGATTTTTTTGAAGAAAAAAATTCTATTTCATTATTAATAATTCAAAATCTTAAAAAATAGCAAATTGAAATCAGGGATATCTAAAAATCATAATATATCACAACTTGGTTTTATTTCAGGAATAGAGTGGTAGTTTAATATTTGGAAATCATTCAAAGATACAGGAAGAAAAGCATTCATTCATAGATTGGCCCAAAAATATCAGTCTTCACAAATTAAGAATTCCAATTAAAGTTTCTTAAGGTTATTTTTATGAAAGTTGAAAAGGTATTTCTAAAATTCATAAAAAATATGCCTTCAAAGGTAGTATTGAAGAAAAACTAAGTTGAATGTTCCAGATTAATACTCACTTCAAAGTTATAAGGAATGAGACCATGTAATATTGGTCCAAGAATAAATAAATGAACAAAAAGAACAGAACAGCAAACTTATGTTTACCAAGTACACAATTAAGAGAATTAAAGACCATGCAAAGAATAGAAGTTATTATCAGTTCATATATTCATTATCTCCTGTATATAATAAAATATACTATAAAAATCAGTAAGAAGTAAACATGCAACCTAGTAAATAATGGTAAAAATTTGAACAAACACTGCAGAAGAGATTTTTCAAATGGTTGATAAATGTGAAAATTTATCCCATTATGTTTTCTATTACTGTTTCTTTTGCTAAAATGGGAAAAATGCTTTGGAATTTAAGCCAATTCAACAGATTATCCTATTAATTCCAGATTATGTTATGGACATCAGCAATAGGGAAATGATACCAGAACATATTGACTACATACAATTCGATGTTGACAGGATTTTTTTTTTTAGCACTCTAAAATTATCATTTTATTACTTTCTTGTTTGCATACTTTTGATAACCTCTATTGGTTATTCTTTTGTTTATATGTAATGTTATCATTTATTTTTCCTGCTACATTTGAGTTTTTTTTAATCCATGATTTTTGATCATTTTATTTCACTATGTTTTGGGTGTACTTCTTTTTTTTTCTTTAATTTTTTATTGTTATGTTAATCACCATATATTACATCATTAGTTTTTGGTGCAGTGTTCCATGATTCATTGTTTGTTCATAACACCCAGTGCTCCATGCAGAACGTGCCCTCCTCAATACCCATCACCAGGCTAACCCATCCCCCTACCGCCCTCCCCTCTAGAACCCTCAGTTTGTTTTTCAGAGTCCATCATCTCTCATGGTTCGTACTTCTGTGTTTATCTTGCTATTGGTCACTAAACTGATTTGATCTATTGGTTGATTTTCTTCATTAAGTCAGGAAAGTGTTTTGAAAATTATTTTATTCAAATGTTCTTTCTGCCGCTCCACTTCTACTTGCAAGATTCATATTACAGATGTATTAGTTTATATTTTCCCATGGGTAACTAAGTGCCTTTCTAGTCTTTTTGTTGTTGTTTCAGCCTTTCCCACCCCCGTTGATACTTAAATTTGGAAAGCTTTATTACCTTTTTTTCAATTCCATGATCTTTTCTTCTGTGTTCTCCAATTTTATATTGAACCCGTCAAGGATATTTTTTTCAGCTGTTGTTTTTTGAGATCTGTTGTGTTATTTTATATCTTCCGTTTCTGTACTCATGATGGCCTTTATCCTTTAAATTCTTGAACATGTTAATAATACATGTTTTAAATTCCATGACTGATAATTCTGTTATTTTTTAGTTTGGGTTCGGTTTCTAATGTGTTTTTTTTTCACAGTTGTGTGTTATGCTCTCTGCTTCTTTGAATATCTATTAATTTGTATTGCATGCTGGATGTTTTGGCCTGTGTGCTTAGGTATGTGCACTTGTGAGTGTATACGTATGTGTTTATGTAGTCTTCTTTCAAAAGGTATTTTTCAGGGGTGCCTGGTTGGCTCAGTTAGAAGAGCATGTGGCTGTTGATCTTGGGGTTGTGAGTTCAAGCCCCACATTAGGTGTAGAGATTACTTAAATAAATAAATAAACTTAAAAAAATAAAAGCTATTTTGCAGGCAGTTGATTTACTGTGTGCATCAACTTGAATCATTTAAGCCTTATTTTTTAAACGTTTTAGAAAAATGAAGGGGGAAATCGGAGGGGGAGACGAACCATGAGAGACTATGGACTCTTGAGAAAGAAACTGAGGGTTCTAGAGGGGAGGGGGTGGAGGGATGGGTTAGCCTGGTGATGGGTATTAAGGAGGGCACGTACTGCGTGGAGCATTGGGGTGTTATACGCAAACAATGAATTATGGAACACTACATCAAAAACTAATGATGTAATGTATGGTGATTAACATAATATAATAATAAAAAAAAGCAGTAAGAATAGTTATTACTCTAGGACTACTTCAGCTGTACTCAGGTTTTCAACAATGTCTCTTTACTCTATTTGAGACTCCAACCAACATCTCCTAGGACTTTATAAATTGGTTATACTCAAGCAAATTTCTCCTTGATAGTTGTTCTTTGCCTGTCATTGTTTAACCTTGTTCTAATTGTATACAATGTCCTGTATAGCCAACGACTCAAAGGTACCCCTAAAGATATATATATCTTTATCTATATATATATCTTTAAGATACATATATTTAATCTATATATATCTTAAAGATAGATATATATATGTAAATCTTAAAGATATATATAATCTATATAAATCTTAAAGATATATTTATATATATATATATATTTGCTCATTGATTAAGTAGCTCCCCTGTTTCTGCCTCTCTGGTACTCTTCACTGAAATACCAGCTGCCTTCATTCACCATCCTCCAACCTCCTATCCTAAAAAAAAAAAAACAGTTACATCTACACCCTTCTTTGCTTTGTGATCTAGAGATTGCTGTCGAGTAGATCACCTGGACTGTCATGGGGCTGGCTTCATTATTTTTTTAACTCTTAGGAATAATAGTCTCATTTTACCTGTTTTCCAATTTCTAAAAAGTTTTTTCTATATATTTTGTCCCGTTGTCTAGTACCAATTACTTAATCATGGCCAGAAAACACAAATGACAACTGATCTTGTTTTTTAAAAATCAGAATTGATAGATGTAAGTAAATTGATTAAATATCCCAGCTTTTTTATTAATTTTTAAAGTAATCATTGTAAATTTTGCAGCTGAATGTTTAGATCCCACTGGAATTTCTTTCTTTCTTCAGTGGAGTGAACCTTAGCTTGTGTATTTAATATTCTATATAAAAATAATTCTAGAGCATTAAATATTTAAAAACTGTGGCAGAAAAGGAAAACTAAAAACCTTACAATTCAAATCTTCACATGAAGTTCTCACTTAACTGAGAACCTTATATAGTCTCTTACCTGAATAGACAATGATCTTATCTGACAGACTTATCTACATTGTCCCTTTTCATTAATAATAAGTATTTTTAAATTATGTGATAAGTATATATGGCTTTTAAGTTATTATGAATTCATGAGCTCATCAATAATACAGGAAAATAAAAATTATGAAACAACTTTAATATTGCCATCAACTATCAACTCTCCAGTAGCAATACACATTGGGTGAAATGCACACTACTTTTATTATGCCCCACACACTATCTGCAGAAAGGTTTAAGAAATGTGTTTCCAAGTTACCAAATTTAATGTGTTAAAAAAAACTTTTAAAAATCACTTCCTTTAAGATATATATATATATATATCATAAGATAGGAACACAGTGTAATATTTTTAATAGAATATTTTATGCCGAAGAACACATTTAAGTTTAGTATCACATGATTTTTCTCATGTGGCCATAAAAAAGAGAGAAACATGAAATGATGTAAATGATAAAACTAAGTGGCTTGAAAATTCTATTTTATTTACATATTTTTCAAATTTGGTTTTATTGAAAACCCAATAGAGCATGAAAAACATGGGACTATTCAGTGAAGGGAAGATAATGTTAATGAGAGAAATTGGATTTCCTATTTATATATTGCCTTTATATTCAGTATGTCTTCAACAGTGTATGAAATATTGAATTATGCACTGACAGCATAGTGCAATAACTTTATGTAGGGAAATATTAATTAACCATTATTAAATCAATAGGTTATTCACCAATTTTTCCATTACTTGAGCCAAATAAAGAAAACTAATTACTAAGTGTAGATTGAGGCTTTGATAATAGAAGAGTACATGTTTAAAAAGTTAGTTTTTCTAGTCTTTTCAGTCATCATAATGCTTCATAATACATTGCTATTAAGAATGTGTTTCGGGGCACCTGGGTGGCTCAGTCATTAAGCGTCTGCCTTTGGCTCAGGTCATGATCCCAGGTCCTGGGATTGAGCCCCACATCGGAGTCCCTGCTCCACGAGAAGCCTGCTTCTCCCTCTCACACTCCCCCTGCTTGTGTTCCCTCTCTCACTGTGTCTCTCTCTCTCTTAAATAAATAAATAAAGTCTTTAAAAAAAATAAAAGATTGTGTTTTAATAATAATAATGCATTGCTATTATTAATAATATTTTTTCTAATTTGACACCTCTAAACTTTGTGAAGAATCTTCATATTAAAATGTGCACTTTATTATTGAAGTAAGAGGTATGCAGAAATATTAAATGACTTGCCTAAGCTAATATATGTAACTTAGTAGCATAAGCAGGAAATTAAGCCTCTCTTCTAATTCTGTGGTGTCTAATAAAATGATCACTATCCAGATATATTTATTTAAATTTAAATTAATATAAATTGAATAAAATTATAAGTTCTGTTCCTCAGTTTTATTAGCTGTATTTAAAGTGCTCAAGAACCATATGTGTAGGGAGTGCTATCAGAAAATAAAATAGGAGGAAGTAAGACAGTCTTGTGATACATTCATATAAGCAGGCATACCAATGGGTCTGTGTGTGCAGAAGGACTGTTATAAGATAAAGTTGGAGTGTTAATCAGAAGCCAAATTATGAATGACTTTGCATTACAAACTGAAGTTGGGGGGGTTGCCTGAAGGCTATTTTTTAATAATACAATTAGGAGAGTTAGAAGATTTATTGTATGTCTTTGAATGATTACTCTGGCATGAGTATGGATAATGCATTATTGGCAGGCAACACTGGAGGAGATGATCCAGTCAGTAGGTTGCTGATGTAATCTGGGCAAGAGAGGCCTTAGCTAAAGTAGAAGCAGTGGAAATGGATAAAAGGAGAGAGTTTCCAAAACTACACATAAAATATATCACTTATTAGATACAACAGGTACATTTTCTTAATCTTCGTCATGAAAATGTATATGCATTTTGTTTTAACAAGGTCTCAAAATGTATGTTGATACACCACATTGCATTGTGTGTACTGCAAAATATGTCATTGGCAGGATTTATACAATTCAGCATGTTTCTATTTTTTTTTTAAAGATTTTATTTATTTATTCATGAGAGACAGGAAGAGAGAGAGAGAGAGAGAGAGAGAGAAGCAGAGGGAGAAGCAGGCTCCCAAGGAGCGGGGAGCCTGATGCGGGACTCGATCCCAGGACTTCAGGATCATGACCTGAGCTGAAGGCAGACGCTTAACCATCTGAGCCACCCAGGCGCCCTCAGCATGTTTCTATTGAGTAGCATATTCAACTTTCTATTTTCCAAAGCCAATTCTTGATTATACTGGAAAAGCAATGATATGTATTATGTAAGGTGTGACACAAAATTTTTATATGACATTGGTACAAACTGAAAATATGGTGAAAAAAAAGATATCTGGAGCACTACATATCACATTTAATAACCAAGTTTCTGGAATATCAAAACTGAATAGCCACATAAAATTAACCAAAAGGATTTTGGAAATTGAACTCACTAGAATTATAAGCTTCCCTAATTTAGAACTGAAATTGAATGATTGCATTAAAGATTTCACAACTATTTACAGAGACTTTCCTATGTGTATTCTTCACCCAGAGACTAGAAGTAAGGGACGCAGATGTATTATCGACTGTGATTCCATGTTTCTGGAATATCAAAATAGAAAATCACCAATCCGTTTTAATAAATGGATTTCAGAATTTAACTCAGAAATTAATATAAACGTTTTCTAAATTTAAAAATGGATTTGGGCCATTGCATTATTCATTTATTCCTTCTATGAATAAATATTCATTAGATCCCCTGCTATGTGTACTGTGCAACCAAGAACTAGTATTAAGAATGAAGATATATTCCCTACCTTCATTGAGTTTGTAGGCTGAGTGCTTCTGAAAAACCCACCTGGCTGGCAAGGAAGTCTCTGAAGAATGCTTCAGACTATACTAGGAGATTCCAATATATTATCTTACAACTTTGCATAAGGTTGATATGATTTATGTATGCAGAAACTGAAGTTTAAAAAAAGGCAATTCCTTTCAGTGTCATGGGTTTTAAGTGACAGTGTTTATATTCATATCTAAGAGTAATTTTAATATTTCCCTATACCATATATATATTTTTAAAAATCACAATTTCCTTTCTGTTAAGTAAAACATACTTTCACTTAACTTATTTATTCATCTTCAACTACTCTAAATGAAAAGGAATTATGAAATTCATGGAAGGGAATGCAGAAGCAAGAGCATTATTGCACAGGAATTCTGATAAGGGTTTGGAAATCTTATCTCTGGAAGTTTGCTAGCAATAATCCCTTTCTACCAGAAAAATTAATTTTCTGACAAAAAGGGAAAACTGACATCTGATTAGCCAGATGGCCCTGTGGTGGTAGCATTTTCAGGTCCAGGGCATATCTGTTACTCCCCGCAAAGTTAACTCAAGTAAATAAAAAAAAAATATATGGGTTATTAATTTACTGAATATAATGGATCTTCTACTAAACACACACATTTTTTTATCTAAAATTAGACATGAAAATGCCAGCCCATCTTTTTATAGTCAGCCTTTAAAATAAGTACATGATCAAAGTTAAATGAAAACAGAATACTCTTTGCCCTACATTCTTGATTTACAAGGCAACATCTCCTGAGCAGAAACAGTTGGCTTAAAGGAATCTCCTGAGTAGCACAAAACACCAACAGACTAAAATTACTTTCCAGTACATCACCTTCAAGCTGGTGCCTAGTTCTGTCTCCTTACCTTATGCTTGCTCTTCATCCCCATATTGTGCCTGTTGCCTTCAATTGTATCAGTAGTAAGGACATTTTTCACTCTTCCATTTTCTCCCCAAAATAATTCCCTCAAGATCAATTTTCATTGAAGGGGTTCTATGTTTTTCTTTATTTTTATATTCTTAACAATTAAGAATTATATACTAAGTAGCCTAAATGTTAATGACGTAATCTTCTTTCCTAGAGAAACATACTCTCTTAATTTCTAGGTTTCAAAATCTTGGCACATATTAAGGTATATATTAAATGGCACACCCTTCATCAATCATTCCTTGATTCTGTCCTTTAAACATCCATATATATCTTTGTTTCACTCTTTCAAGTGTCAGTTATATATTATTGTGTCCCAATGAGCACTTATTTAAGGGCAAATATCTTATTTTGTATTTATACACACTGATTCCAAACATGCCAGGCCAGTATTCTAGTAATAGCATATCCTCAATAATTGTACTGAACAGAGAAACTTAACTCACTAGCCATTTCTATTAAATTTAACTTCTATTAAAATGAATTTTAAACTTATGGATACTCCAGAATACATTAACAACATATTTTCCATAATAACATAGTTCATAGACAATTTATTCATATTTGATGTTGCCTCAGAAAACGAACATAAGAGGAATGACTTTACTTAAAACAATAAAGTTATAAATCATTTTTGAAATTATGGTTAGATTGATAATGAATAAAAATAATGATAGTTTCTTCATTGTTCTACTTTAAAATATAACCATGTAAGCCATTAAATGTATTTCTACATGAATAGAACTTACCACATGCTCTAAATCTCTATCAATTATTCATTGGATTTGCTTATTTTAATATCTTGGGTGAACTTAAATATGTCACTATTTTGAGAGATTCATAGTATTTGAATCCAGATTCTTAATATAATTTGGTGTTTACTTATGCATTTATTCTGTGTAGTAAATAGCAGGGGGATGATCAAATCTTCTAAATGCTCTCACATTTTCTCCATTCTGAGGAGCATTTTTTAAAAGATTTTATTCATTTATTTGACAGAGAGAGAGAAAGAGAGCACAAGCAGAGGGAGCTGCAAGCAGAGGGAGAGGGAGAAGCAGACTCCCTGCTGAGTAGGGAGCTGGATGCGGGGCTTGCTCATCCCAGGATGCTGGGATCATGACCTGAGCTGAAGGCAGACACTTAACTGACAGCCACCCAGGCGCTCCCTGAGGAGCACTTATAAGTGTGAAGAAAGTGATCTATTCTGCCTCTTGCCTATCCCGTATAACTGATGATAGTGAATGGTATTGCAAAAATTGTGTTAATTGAGCAAGTTTAAAATTCATACATTTATAAAATTCCAATTTCTATATATCATGACATTTTGTATTTAGAAAAAATAATCTCAATGTTAATGAAAATTAAATGCCAACTTAGAATTCATTAGAAATGGAAACATCCAAATGAAAATAGGGGAAAAGTCAGGTGATTGCCTTATCTAAAGGTTGCCAACCATTCAATTGTTTCCAAACTGGCTAATAAAGAAGGTGGTAGAGTCTCCAAGAAGTTGTTATTTCATGACTCCCAGAGCATATGATGGTAGCAGACCACTTTTAAGTGTACCATGGGAGCTTTGAAAAATTAGTAGCAATTAGGCAGAGAAAAAATACTGTGCAAGGCATTTGTTCTTCAGGATGAAATTACTGGATTTTAACATGACTCCAGAGAATCAGAAAATCTAGGATTGAGATGATGAATATCACAACCACCGTGTAACAACCATTTAAAATCGTAGCCAAACCAACTATCAGGGAATTAATGACTTGTGCTCACTAGATATAAAGGGGCTTATGCCAGTGAACATTCAAGTTCATCAATATCACACAAAGTTTTGTTGGGGTGGGAGGCTCAGAGAGCAAGTTAAGTAGTTTAATTGGTAAACAATGTGAAGGGTAATGTAATGTGTCATTTTTATATAAAAACAAATGCAAATTAATTATAGAAAGGAAAGCAAAATTAACATGACTTTTTCTCACATGAAAATATGCTATAGAATAAATTTCAAGACCTAGGAAAAATGAATCAAATTTCACATTGTATTTTCAGCCTTCTGGGATAAAATATATTCACTTGCCTCTACGTATATTTTACCACAAACGCTTGTAAGTCATTGCTATAAAATGTCCTAATATCAAGAGATAGTGAATTTTCTCCCTAAGTACTGAGGTTGAATATATGAGGTTAATGTCAAAAACTACAGAAAGTCTGAAATTTTAACTTACTCACAAGCTAATAAGTTAGCCTGTAGGTTCATGACTGCTGGTAGAGATCACATGAGAACTGGGTCCGAATCAAGGAATTTTATTACGCATGACACAGCAGGCTGCATAGTCTTCATGTTCATGCCAGTTCCCCTTGTCCCTCAACTCCTACAGGGTTGATGCCAAGTGGCCCAAGGAGATGCTGCATACGCTTAGGCAGCACCTTTTGTAATGGACCACAAGCAAACCTGCCTGACATTTTCCCCAGAAAGAGACATTATCTTTCTTACACTGAATAGTACATAACCTTGCTGCCAGCTCTGGAAGTAGGCAAAATCTCTATCTTCTAAGAATTTTTTGATACATTATTGAAAATAAATAGTGCAGAACAAAAATCATCAGTGCCTCTGTCTCAAAGATATGCAAAAAGATTAGAAATCCATGGAGAATTATTTCCAACAATATACATCTCTCCTTTCTACAATATTTTGGTTTCTGGTAAAACTTGTCCCATGAGTATGCTGTTTTATCACCTATTCTAATTAATCAGAATGCCAGGTTTTAGGACAAAAACATTTCAGTTGTCTTGTACAGGATTTAATTCAGCTACTGTTAGCAGGATTCCAAGGATAAAATAAGGCCAACCTGCCATACTAACCTCAAATGTGTTCCCTAAGGTCCCATACTCAACCAGATGAAAAAGAAAATCACAAACTGTACTTTATCCCTCAAGGAGGAAGTGTAGAGCAATTCTACCATGCAAAACAAGCTTGACCAATGGGTAGAGGCTGACCTGAATGTTTTCCATGGCAGAGGTTGTATTTTCGTAAACACTTAAATGTCTCTTATGAGCACTCATAATATGAAGCCAATTATGTTTTTGGGAGGAAGACAAGTTAATGCCTGGTTTTTACATAAGAGGCCCAGTTCTGAGGTACACATAGCAACCCTGGAAATAATATATTGGCTACAATTATTTCAAATGGACTATTTGCTGGGAAGTAGATGTTGACAGTGCCTCCACAGTGGCCTCCTAATCAGCCTGATAGGCTTTCAGGTTCCTAGTTCATTTGATAAAGTTGAATTTACTGTTTCCTGTTGGAGAAATAGCCTAACCACAGGCAGCCAAATGTGAATTTTTTGTCCACACTAATATTTGTGCAGCATCCATTTGCCCTACAGAATGCGTGCATGATGCTTAAAAAATAGGAGTGGGGAAACGATCTGGAGGAGTAGAATAGTGTTTTTTGTGAGAGGTGCCAGAGTTGGAGTCATACCTTGCTCTTTCTGAGGGTTTTCTGAGTAATGTTAAAGAAAATGGCTATCATCAATTCAGAACCATCCTGCTGGAATGGCAGACCCAAGAGTTGTACTTGGACCCTTGAAATAATTTGGAAGATGCTACCACAGTGTTTTCCTCCTAATGAAGGCTCCAGGAATGACCTTGAATGACAAAAGATCATTAGTGTTTTTCCCTTTCTTATATTTTCAGGCAGCTCTGATATCCCCTTCCTAGGTGAATAGATTCCTCTTCTCTGTTCACTTTTGCAAAATCAGTGTGTCCCATTAAGTAACTGTAACTTCACCTTTTTCTCAATTATTTCTACTTTTGCCCACGCTTCTTGTGTAAAAAGGTTAACTGCAAAAGGGTCAGGACATTTTTATAAAACTTACAAAGACACATTATGTACTTCACACTGGACCACGTGGAGCACTACAGTGGAACTTTGTGAGCTAGGTTCTTAACCATGTACTCATTATCCTTTTCACCTACAATTGTGTCAATCCAACAAAAGAATATAGGTAGTTAAGCCAGAATTAAGTTTGAAACCCCTGAGCTTGCATTGGATAAGCTGCCACCCATTAGTTGTAACAACCGGACTGGCCTGGAGTCACCATTAATGGAAATAAAGAAGCATCATAGCCAAGAAAGTTCAGGGGGAATTCTGCATTTTTTAAAAGGGGCAATATAATACCAAGGCCCTTTTCCTAATTATTACTCAAGAAGTGGCTGTGAGATGATCCTTTATAGCACATTCAGTGGCCAAACTGCCTTAGGTGTAGAGAAAGAGGTGAGAAAGTTGGTTCAGAAATCATTTTGAATTAATTTTTGAGGAAGCTCTTCTAACACTCAAAACGAGGAGATGCTATGGATAGTAGGGAGTTTGAGATCCTCATCAAATTTTTGTCTATTAGCCCATCTTTGAGTTGCTTTTGTGATACGAGACACAGCAATGCAAAACTGAAAATTGATGATAAATCTGAAAAATATGACATAGATGAGCATCAGTGTTCAAAACAATGTGCCCAGGGTTAGTTGCTGTGATTAGAATAGAAATTCTGTAACCTGAGAAAATAGACAATATTTCCAGTGAGAATCTATGAAGGATAGAATGAAAACATTTTCAGGGAATTTCAAGGTTGACAATGTGGCCACAGGTGTAGATGGATAAAATGGTATGTACAGTGATCACTGAAGATGAAGATGTAAAGTAATTATAAGGTGTTGGTGTCCAATTGGAAATCCATGTGGACTTTTAATATATCCATGATAATGAACTGAATATGGTCTAATTGCCAAGTCATCAAAGATTTTGAGAGAGTAACCTGGTTCCCTGAGTTGACAGCAATGAGAAAGAATAGTTTATTCAGACAAATTGAGTTTAAGTGGATTAAAGGAAAATAAGCAAGGTATTTGCACAAGTTGAACAGAAGAACACATGTTTAAAAGCAGCACTAAGATAAGAAATATGTGACAGGGAAGACCAGAGTATAAATTGAGTATGACATGTCAATGGAAATATAAGGTGTTGGAGCTGGAAATAAATTTTGATATTATTTTCTGCAGTATCTACTTTAAGTCTAGTGAACAATTAGTGTGTCCATCTATCTATCTATATAATTTATTATTATTTTTTGCCTGCATATATTTGATAGGCAAAATGTTACTGGCTGATAATAATATCATGGTGTTTGTTTTCTCTGATAAATATATATAGGGCATCTTCAGAATGATGAAACATATGTTAGAACAGCTGTTTCTAAGTTTAAACAAAATATAGTGTAGCTTTTTTTGCCTTTGAATACAGACAAATATGAAAAATTGTGGTGATTAAGATGGATTATGTCTATTTTCTTTGAAAAGCAAAATGTCCTAACATGAAGTTGGAGTTGAATAGTAAAAGGGACTTAAATTTTTACTCATCCAAGAACATTCACCTCCAAAAATGTAGCATGTTCAAAATTATTTTGAATACTCTTTAAAGTGTTTAATAGAACAGAAAGGTCATATATGCACGTGTGTAACTTTTACCATATTTATTCTTTACCTTTTTCACTTTAAACACATGCGAATTTAAAAATAGGACCTATTATTATTTATTATTTAAATGATTACTAAGAAAATAATGAAACATAATAATTTGTTATATAATATGTAATTACATGAATTATAATATATAATTTTATATATGTTACTTAAAATCTTGCTTGAATCAAAGCTTAAAGACTCAGGTTTTAAAGTTTGCTTCTCAAGGCTAAGGATATATTATAAACTATAAACAGGTTATGAAATTATCAAATGCCACTTGCATATATATTGCCCATTTTTGCCATGGGGGGAAAATATAGAAACACAGTGTGGATTGCCAAAGAGGTAATTTGTTGACTTAGAAACATGATGCAACAAGATATTATTACTTCAACTTAAGTCCATATTACTAACATTAGCAGATAAAGTCACATGATTTTTTTCAGTATTCATATATACACCTTAATTTAGATCTTTAAGGAACTTGGGTAGTGGTTCCATAAATTTTGTGTAGATGTTTAAGGAAATCCAATGATTTGGGATCATCCTCATCAAAATTACTGCTTTAGAAGTAATTTTATAATAGGATTCATAATTTCTAGCTCCCAGGAAAAATATCAGTAGATCCAATAAATGCTTATGAGTGACAGTTGACTACCAATTGAGCGTATTTTCTTAAAAATTAAAAGAAATATAAAAATTAAAATATAAACAACCAAAAAAGTATACAAAAAGATGCAAAAGAAAGAAAATGGGAAAGAGAACAAAAGGAGAGAAAGAAGAAGAAGAAAATTTAAATGAACATTCAGTTGGCAGTTTGTCATGAAGAATCTAGAAAGTTCTTTGTGAAGATATAAAAATTATGACACATGACAATCTTGCAAGCAGAGAAGATTGATGATTATCATCACTTACTGAAATCCATTCCTTTATCCCTCATGAACTACGGTGGTGCCTTTGTAATAAATGTAGTAAACTTTATTTGGATATTAACCCTTTGTCAAATATATGGTTTGCAAATATTCTTTTTTCCCTAACTATAGGCTGCTGTTTCATTCTCGTGATTGTTTCCTTTGCTGTGCAGAGATTTTCTTGTTTGTTTTGTTTTGTTTTGATTTGTTTGTTTTTTAGTTTGAGGAAGTCCCTCTTGTCTGTTTTTGTTTTTGTTGCCTGTGCTTTTGGTATTCATATATTTGATAAGGTGTTAATATCAAATTTCAAACACACACATGCACAGTCAAGTAACCCAATGACAAAATGGGCAAAAGGCACCGATAGACATTTCTTCAAAGACATACAAATGTCCAACAGGTATATAAAGAGGTGCCCAACATCACTAATCATCAAGGAAATGCAAATCAAAACCACAATGAGATGTCACATCACACCTCTTAGATGACTACTGTCAACAACAACAACAGAAAAGTGTCAGTGAGAATGCAGAGAAATTAGAACTCTTTTCCACTGTTGGTGGGGATGTAAAATGATGCAGCTGTATGGAAAACAGTATAAAGCTCCCTTAAAAATGAAAAATAGGAACTACCTTACAATCAGCATTCCCACATCTGGGTATATATTTAAAATTATTGAAATCAGAATTTTAAAATGTTAGCTGTACTTCTATGTTATTGCAGCATTCACAATAGTCAAGATACAGAAAAACTATTGATGAACAGATAAAGAAAAAATGTGGTATATAAATACAATAGAATATTATTCAGCCTTAAAAAAAGAAGGAAATTATACCATTTGCAATGGACCTGGTAGACATTATGCTAAATGAAATAAGTCACAAATGGACAAATACGGCATGATTCCTCTTACATGAGGCATCTAAAATAGTCAAACTTACTAGAAGCAGACAACAGAATGGGATTTCCAGGGTCAAGGGAGAAAGGGAAGTGTTGGTTAATGGTATAAAGTTTCAGCTATGCAAGATGAGTAAGTTCTCTTTTTTAAAGTTTTATTTATTTATTTTAGAGAGAGAGCGCCACAGGCACACACACGCACGAGAGCAGGGGTGGGGCAGAGGGAGAGAGAATCTCAAGCAGACTCCCTGCTGAGCCTGATGCAGGGCTCCATCTCACAACCCTGAGATTATGACCTGAGCCAAAATCAAGGGTCCGGCGCTAAACCAACTGAATCACCCAGGCACCCCTTTTTTCCTCTTTCATAAATCTGTTTGTGTATTTTTTTCTTTAAAGTTGCTTATTTCAGACATTAAACTGAACTTAAATCCCCATAGTGATTCAACATCTTTTACATGCATTGTTGGACCTGATTTGCAAAAATTTTGTCAGAGTTTTGTTCCATGTGCATGAGAGACATTTCCCCATATTTCTCTTTTTCTGATGACCTTCTATTCTGATTTTGGCATCAGTGTAACACTCTTTTCAGCATGAGTTGGGAATTATTATCCTTCTCTATTTGCTGAAAGAGAATATGTAGCTTTGGTATATATTTTTTTCTCTTAAATAATAGGTTTCATGAGGAAGCGTCTGCTCTTGGTCTTTGTCTTTGTATAAATGTCTTAATTCTGAATTAAAAATTTTAATTGATATTGCTTTGATTTTTTTGCATATCTTCTTGTGCCATTCAAGAAGTGTGTCCATTTCATCTGTATTAGTTTTCTAGGGCTACTGTAACAAAGTACAACATCAGGTGGTTTAGATTGTAGAAATTTATTATTTTACAGTTCTGAGGACTACAGGTCCAAGATCAAAGTGCTGGCAGTGTTGGATCTTTCTGAGGATTCTAGGGGAGGATCCGCCCCAGGTTTCTCTCCCTGTCCTGTAGATAGCCATTACTAGTGAGGAATTTCTCTCTGTGTCTTCACATCATCTTTCCTCTGTACATGTCTCTTTCTTTTCATGTGATACTCTTTTTATATTGAAAACCAGTTGTATTGTACTAAGGGCCTGCATTACTCCAATGTAACTTCCCCTTTTACTAATTGCACTTAAAATAACCCTATTTTCAAATCAGGTCACATTCTCAGTTGCTAGGGCTTAGGACTTCAACACATGAATTTTGGTGGAAGATAATTCAATCAAATAACATCATTTCAACTGTTGAATTTATTGGCATAAAATTATTCATAGTTATCTCATTATTCTTTTAATATCTAATTATTCTTAAAGTTGTCCCTTTTTTAGTTCTGAAATTTGTCATTTGTGTCTCCTTCCTGTTCCCTCCCCCCATTTCTCACTAAGTTTAGCTAGATTTTGAATGTGGGTTTTATTTATCCATAGTCTGTTTAAAAAGAAAATCAAACTTTTCCTTCTCAAAAACCTATCTTTCTTAAGGAGAAAACTATTTTTTTAAAGAAGAATTTAAAAAAGGAGGAATTGTTATACATAATTAAATTTCTTTATTACTCAAATATTTTTGCTGAAAGTCTTGTACTAAGCAGGTAGTCTTATAATTGCTGATTATAGTTCCCTTAAGCAATGTAGAGGATCTCCCCATCAAATCTTTTTCCCCCCATTCTTTCCCCTTTTAAACTAAAGAAATTAACTTTGTTCTAAAACAAAATGAAACAAAATAAACAACAACAAAATAAACTCTATCACAAATATAATTTCCATTTCTGTTTAAATAGAGCATTTTAAAAAACAAATTCTTAATGGAGATTTTTTAAATAGTTCACTATGTAATACTGATTTTCCAAGGACTTTTTACTCAGTCTCATACTCTATGAGTGCACATCAGGTGCCCTGAAATGGTTTCATTTGGGCACAGATTCGATTGTACCATTTTCTTCCTGTTGGTATTCACACCAATTATGATTATAAAATTTCACTTACATTTACAGTTTCTTTTAATATTCTGAGTTTAAATGCATTGAAATGAAAGCTGACAAAAACTTCATCAAAACTTGTCAAAATGGTTTTACTTGATTTCAATCATTTGAATGTTTTCTATTTATAAATGAATTGGAATGAATATCACACAGTGGATTAGATTCAATTTAGAGTCCTGCTACTGAATTTAAGTAAAAATAGGTAAATCGAATATCTTAAAATACTATATTTAGCTAGTCATTAATGTGTTGTCCTTAGTTTTAGACTTCTGTATATACCTCATTGTACCCTTTTATAAAAATAATAAAATATTAAAATATTTAATAAAATTAATTAAATCGTGTTAATATTGTATGAGTTTTTTCTCATGATTAGACTGGTCTTATAGAGTTTGGGGGGAAAGATCACACTGTAAAGATCACACACAGGTAAACTGGTATTTTCATCATATTATAATGAGTGTACATTCTATCTACATGATTTAAGACGATTGATGTTGATCAAGATCATGTGGCTGAGATAGTTTTTGCCTTGTTTCTCCATAGTGATATTACACATATTTTTTCTCCTCTTTCCAAACTGTGTTCTGTCACCATGCATAGTCCACAGTCAAGGAGTGGGGAGTTATTCTTCTTCTGTTTTATGATAGAGTATATACTGAATGTGTCTTTTGTATGGGATATTTGTCTCTTCTTTCTCATTTTAATTTATTCAATCATTTATAATACCATGGACTCAGGTTTTATTTCAAATTTTGGATTATAATTCTATAACCCCATATAGACAATCATGTCAACTTCAAATACAGACAGTTTCATTTCTTCCTTACCATTCTGTATTCCTTTTATTTTCTCATTTCACTATTTAGGATATCCAGTATAATGTTCAATAGGGGAGTAGGAGAAGACATTTTTTTTTTGAAGGAGAAATTGTCTGTCCCCAGTCTTGAAAAGAAATCAGTTTCTCACTATTAAGTTTAATGTCTGTAGGGAATTTGGTAGATATCCTTAAGTTGAGAAAGTTTCCCTCTATTCCTACTTTGCTGAGTTTTTGTCATGAGAGGTAATTGGATTCTGTTAAATGTTTTCTCTGCATCAATTAAAATGATCACATGATTTTTCTTTTTTAACCTGTAAAGGAGATAGACTAATTGATTTTCTTTTTCTCTTAAAATGACTTTGGTGAGGTATGATTGTCTTAGCAAGAGCTATACATACTTGATGTATACAATTTGATGAGTTTAAAGATAAACCTACGTCTGTGAAACCATCATCACAATCTACACCACAAACATATCCATCACCTCCAAGTTTCCTCTTCCCTCTTTATTCACTATGTGTGTGTGTGTGTGTGACGATAACACTTAATGTAAGATCAACCCTCTTAAGCAATTTTAAAGAATACAGTATTAACTATATTAACTATGTAACTATATGTATAACTAATAACTACATTAACTGTAGGCACTATCCTATACCTTAGATCTCTAGGACTTATTCATCTTGTGAAACTGAAACTTTGTACTATATGATTAATACTTCCATATTTCCCCCTTTTCCCTTTTCCCTAACTCTCGGCAACCACCATTTTACTCTCTGCTTCTATGAGTTTGACTATTTCAGATTCATCATATAAATAATATCATGTGGTGTTTGCTTTTCTGTGTATTGCTTATTTCACTTAGCATAAGATTCTCAGGTTGACCCATTTTGTTGCAAATGGCAGGATTTCCCTCTTTTTGAAGGCCGAATAATATTGTGTGTGTGTGTGTGTGTGTGTGTGTGTGTGTGTGTGTATACCATTCTTTATCCATTCCCTGTCCATGGGCATTTAGATTACTTCCATATCTTGGATGTTCTGAATTTTTCACAATGAACATAGTAATGTAGATATTTCTTTGAAATCCCAATTTCAGCTCTTTTGGATATATACCTAGATGCAGGAATGCTGGATTTTATGGTAGTTCTATTTTTAATTTTTTGATGGAACCACACACTGTTTTCCATAACAGTTGCACCATTTTACATTTCCACCAACAATGCACAAGGGTTCTTATTTTCTCCAAAACACTTGTCTTTTTGTTTGTTTCTTTTCTTTTTTTTTTCGTAATAGCCATCCTAACAGGTGTGATATCACATCTCCTTACGGTTTTGATTTGCATTTCCTTGATGATTAGTGATGTTGAGCACATTTTCATTTGTATATCTTTGCAGAAATGTCTGTTCTATTTCTATTCATATTCTTTGTCCATTTTGCAATCAGGTTGCTTGCTTGCTTCTTTCCTTCCTTTCTTTCTTCTTCTTCCCCCATCCCCTCCCCTTCCCCCTTCTTCTTTCTCTCCTCCTCCTCCTCTTCCTCCTCCTATCGAGTTATAGGAGTTCCTTATATATTTCAGGTATCAACTCTTTGTAAGATATATGGTTTGCAAATATTTTCTCTCATTCCATAAGTTGCCTTTTCATTTTGTTGATTGTTTCCTTTGCCATAGAGAAGCTTTTAAGTTTGATACAAATCCATTTATCTGTTTTTTTATTTTTTGCTTTTGTTTCCTGTGTTTTTGGTGTTGTGTCCAAGAAATAATTGCTAAGATACATGTCAATAAGGTTTTTTTCCCTAAACCTTCATCTAGGAGTTCTATGTTTTAGTCTTACACTTAAGTCTTTTATCCATTTTGAACTGATTTTTGTGTATGTTGTAAGCTAGAAAAACAATTCCATTCTTTTGTACATGGATATCCAGTTTTACCAACATTATTTGTTGAAGAGACTATTATTTGCTCATTGTGTTTTCTGGCACCTTTGTCAAAGATTATTTTACCATATTATGTATGGATTTATTTCTCTGCTATCTGTTCTGTTGCATTAGTCTATATGTCTATTTTTATGCCAAATACCATAGCGTTTTGATTACTGGAGGTTTGTGATTTATTTGAAATCAAAAAAAAAAATGTGATGCCTCTAACATTGTTCTTCTTGCTCAAAATTGTTTCAGCTATTTGGGGTCTTTTGTGGTTCCATATGAATTTTAGAATGTTTTTATATTTCTGTAAACAATGCCGTTGAGATGTTAATAAGGTTTGCATTGAATCTGTAGATCATTTTTGGTAATCTACACATTTTATTGGTATTAATTCATCTAGTAAATGAGGATGGGATACCTTTCCATTTAGTTGTATCTTCAATTTCTTTCATCAGCATCTTATAGATTTTTCTGTACAAGTCCTTCACCTCCTTGGTTAAGTTTACTCACAAGTATATTATCCTTTTTTTAATAGTATTATAAATAGAATTATTTTCTGGAATTCCTTCTCAGATATTTTGTTGTTTGATGTATAGAAGTGCAATTGATTTTTTAATGTTCATTTTGCATCCTGCAACTTTATTAAATTTGGTTATTCTAGCAGGTTTTTTGTTTTGTTTTGTTTGTGGAGTCTTCAGGGTTTTGTACATATAAGAACATGCCATCCCTGAATAGAGATAATTTTTCTTTCTCCTTTCCAATTTGGATGTCTTCGATTTCTTTTTCTTACCTAATTGCTCTGGCTGGGACTTCCAGTATTTAATTAATTTTTGGATGTTGAACCAGCCTTTTAAATGTCAAACACAACATAACAATAAAAAATTAAAAAAATAAATAAAATAAAAAAAATAAATGTCAAACACCCCTCTAGGAAAGATGGCAGAGGAGTAGGGGACCCTATTTCAACTAGTCCCCAGAATGGAGCTGGATATCTACCAGACCCCTCTGAGTACCCACGAAACCAGCCTGAGATGTAAGAAGATCTGGATCTCTACAAACAGAATATCGTAGGCGGCTGGTTTCGAGGTATGAAGCAGGGAGCCGTGATTCCATGGGCAGATATCAGAGGATAATTGGCAGCGGGAGGGTGTCTGGCCGTGGGGATCCTACACCGCCGGTGAGCGACAGCCTCGCGCGCTGGGGACAGGGCACAGACTCGCAGACCTGTAGCGGCGGGGAAAGGACTTTAGGGCAGCCCCCGATGGAAACCCAGAGTGGCAGGGTCGCACAGGTGAACTGGGGGCGGCTGGCAGTTTTAGAAGCACAAAGGGCAGGGACGTGCTCCGACCTGGAGGCAGGACTGGGGGTGCTGCGGAGGGGCGCACAACCTAGGCTGCTGCAATTTATAGCAGCACAGACAGAAACAAAGACTGGAGAGCTCACTGAAGAACAGACTGCGATCTCTCTGCTCTGAGGCAGAGGGCTGGAAACGGTCTCTTCTGCTCTGACTCGCGGAAGAGACACGGAAAGCCGCCAGGGTAAGCCACCAGGGAAAGCCTCCAGAGAACAAAAGCCCCCAAAACTGATTCCCGCTGAGCCCATCCCCCGCCATAGGGGGGCAGGGCAACTCCGCCCAAACAGGGTTGCCTGAGTAACAGCGCGGCAGGCCCCTCCCCCAGAAGACAGGCTGGGAAAACAAGAGGCCAGCAACCCTAAGATCCCAAGAAAACAGGTGCATCTTGCTTGGGTTCTGGTCAATAATTTGGACTCTATACATTCCCTCAAACACCCATCAACAGAATGACTGGGAGGAGGAGCCCCCAAAATAGAAAAGGCTCAGAGATTACAACTTATCCTGCAGATTTACAAATGGATGCAGATATAACCAAGATGTTGGAGATGGAATTCAGGCTAGCAATTGTGAAGACAATGGCTAGAATGGAGAAATCAATTAACGGCAACATAGAGTCTCTAAGGACAGAAATGAAAGCTGAATTGGCAGAACTTAAAAATGCTATCAGTGAGATCCAATCCAATCTAGATAATCTAAAGCTAGGGTAACTGAGGCAGAAGAATGAATAAGTGACCTGGAAGACAATATAATAGATAAAAAGGGAAAAGAGGAGGCCAGGGAAAAACAACTCAGAATCCATGAAAATAGAATCAGAGAAATAAGTGACACCATGAAGCGTTCCAATGTCAGAATAATTGGAATCCTGGAAGGAGTGGAGAGAAAGAGAGGACTAGAAGATGTATTTGAGCAAATCGTAGCTGAGAACTTCCTTAATCTGGGGAATGAAACAAACATTTGCATCCTAGAGGCAGAGAGGAACCCTCCCAAGATCAAGGAAAACAGGCCAACACCCTGACATGTAATAATAAAACTTGCAAATCTTAGAACCAAGGAAACCATCTTAAGGGCAGTTAGGGGGAAGAGATTCCTTATGTACAGAGGGAGGAACATCAGAATAACATCAGGCCTATCCACAGAGACCTGGCAAGCCAGAAAGGCCTGGCAAGACATATTCAGGGTACTAAATCAGAAGAACATGCAGCCAAGAATACTTTATCTGGCAAGGCTTTCATTTAGAATGGATGGAGAGATGCAGAGCTTCCACGACTGGCAGAAACTGAAAGAATATGTGACCACTAAGCCGGCCCTGCAAGAAATATTAAGGGGGGTTCTATAAAAGGAGAAAGACCCCAAGAGTGATATACAACAGAAATTTACAGGGAAAATCTATAAAAACAACGTCTTCACAGGAAACATGATAATTAATTCATATCTTTCAATAATCACTCTCAACGTGAATGGCCTAAATGCTCCCATAAAATGGCACAGGGTTGCAGATTGGATAAAAAGACAGGACCCATCCATATACTGCCTACAAGAGACTCATTTGGAACCTAAAGATACATCCAGACTGAAAGTGAAGGGATGGAGATCCATCTTCCATGCCAGCAGACCTCAAAAGAAAGCTGGGGTAGCAATTCTTATATCAGACAAATTAGATTTTAAACTAAAGTCTGTAATTAGAGACACAGAAGGACACTCTATCATTCTTAAAGGGCCTATCCAACAAGAAGATCTAACAATTGTAAATATCTATGCCCCCAACATGGGAGCAGACATCTACATAAGCCAACTGTTAACCAAAATAAAGAGTCATATTGATAACAATACGTTAATTGTAGGAGGACTCAATACTCCACTCTCAGCAATGGACAGATCATCTAAGCAGAAAATCAACAAGGAAACAAGAGCTTTGAATGATACACTGGATCAGATGGGTCTCATAGATATTTACAGAACATTCCAACCTAAAACAACAGAATACTCATTCTTCTCGAGCACACATGGAACTTTCTCCAGAAGAGACCACATACTGGGTCACAAATCAGGTCTCAACTGATACCAAAAGATTGAGATTATTCCCTGCATATTCTCAGACCACAATGCTTTAAAACTGGAACTCAATCACAAGAAAAAAATTGGCAGAAATTCAAACACTTGGAAGCTAAAGACCACTCTGCTCAAGAATGTTTGGGTCAACCAGGAAATCAAAGAAGAACTTAAAAAATTCATGGAAATCAATGAGAATGAAAACACATTGGTCCAAAACCTTTTGATACTGCAAAGGCGATCCTAAGGGGGAAATACATAGCCATCCAAGCCTCACTCAAAAAAATAGAAAAATCCCGAATTCACCAGCTAACTCTACACCTTAAAGAACTAGGGAAAAAGCAACAATGATGCCTAAGCCACACATCAGAAGAGAAATAATTAAAATTAAAGCAGAGATCAATGAATTAGAAACCAGAAACACAGTAGATCAGATCAACGAAACTAGAAGTTGGTTCTTTGAAAGAATTAATAAGATCGATAAACCACTGGCCAGACTTATCCAAAAGAAAAGAGAAAGGACCCAAATTAATAAAATTATGAATGAAAGGGGGAGATCATGACTAACACCAAGGAAATAGAAACCATCATTAGAAATTATTATCAACAACTGTATGCCAATAAACTGAGCAATCTGGATGAAATGAAGTCCTTCCTGGAAACCTATAAACTGCCAAGACTGAGACAGGAAGAAATTGACAACCTGAATAGGCCAATAACCAGTAACGAGATTGAAGCAGTGATCAAAAACCTCTTAAAAAACAAGAGTCCAGGGCCTGATGGATTCCCTGGGGAATTCTACCAAACATTCAAAGAAGAAATAATACCTGTTCTACTGAAGCTGTTTCAAAAAAAAGAAACAGAAGGAAAACTTCCAAACTCATTCTATGAGGCCAGCATTACCTTAATCCCCAAACCAGGCAAAGACCCCATCAAAAAGGAGAATTTCAGACCAATATCCCTGATGATTATGGATTTCAAAATTCTCAACAAAATCCTAGCTAATAGGATCCAACAATACATTAAAAGGATCATCCACCACGACCAAGTGGGATTTATCCCTGGGATGCAAGGGTGGTTCAACATTCGCAAATCAATCAGTGTGATAGAACACATTAATAAGAGGAGGGAGAAGACCATATGGTCCTCTCAATTGATGCAGAAAAAGCATTTGACAAAATACAACATCCTTTCCTGATTAAAACTCTTCAGAGTATAGGGATAGAGGGAACATTCCTCAAGTTCATAAAATGCATCTATGAAAAACCCACAGCGAATATCATCCTCAATGGGGAAAAGCTGAGAGCCTTTCCCTTAAGATCAGGAACACGTCAAGGATGCCCACTCTCACCACTATTGTTCAACATAGTACTAGAAGTCCTAGCAACAGCAATCAGATAACAAAAAAAAATAAATTTATTCAAATTGGCAAAGAAGAAGTCAAACTCTCTCTTTTCACAGAGGACATGATACTTTATGTGGAAAACCCAAAAGACTCCACCTCCAAATTACTAGAACTCATACAGCAATTCAGTAATGTGGCAGGATACAAAATCAATGCATAGAAATCACTTGCTTTCTTATACACTAACAACGCAACTGTAGAAAGAGAAATTAGAGAAACGATTCCATTTACAGTTGCACCAAAAACCGTAAGATACCTCGGAATAAACCTAACCAAAGAGGTAAAGGATCTATACTCTAGGAACTACAGAACACTCATGAAAGAAATTGAAGAAGACACAAAAAGATGGAAAAACATTCCATTCTCATGGATGGGAAGAATAAACATTGGTAAAATCTCTATGCAACCCAGAGCAATCTATACCTTCAATGCCATCCCAATCAAAATTCCAACGACATTTTTCCAAGTGCTGGAAAAACAATCCTAAAATTTGTATGGAATCAGAAAAGATCCCGAATCGCCAAGGAAATGTTGAAAAAGAAAAACAAAGCTGGGGGCATCTCGTTGCCCGATTTCAAGCTATATTACAAAGCTGTGATCACCAAGACAGCATGGTACTGGCACAAAAGCAGACATATAGACCAGTGGAACAGAATAGAGAACCCAGATATGGACCCTCAACTCTATGGTCAAATAATCTTTGACAAAGCAGGAAAAAACATGCAATGGAAAAAAGACAGTCTCTTCAATAAATAGTGCTGGGAAAATTGGACAGCCACATGCAGAAGAATGAAACTCGACCATTCTCTAACACCATTCACAAAGATAAACTCAAAGTGGATGAAAGACTCAATGTGAGACCCAGGAATCCATCAAAATCCTAGAGGAGAACATAAGCAGTAACCTCTTTGACATCGCCCACAGCAACTTCTTTCAAGATACATCTCCAAAAGCTAGTGAAACAAAATCAAAAATGAACTTTTGGGACTTCATCAAGATAAAAACTTCTGCACAGCAAAGGAAACAATCAACAAAACAAAGAGGCAACCCACAGAATGGGAGAAGATATTTGCAAATGACGCTACAAATAAAGGGCTGGTATCCAAGATCTATAGAGAACTTCTCAAACTCAACACCCAAAAAACAAATAATCAAGTCAAAAAGTGGGCAGAAGATATGAAAAGACACTTCTCTGAAGAAGACATACAAATGGCTAACGGACACATGAAAAAATGTTCATCATCATTAGCCATCAGGGAAATTCAAATCAAAATCACATTGAGATACCACCTTACACCAGTTAGAATGGCAAAAATTGACAGGGAAAGAAACAACAAATTTTGGGAGAGGTTGTGGAGAAAGGGGAACCCTCTTACACTGTTGGTGGGAATGCAAGTTGGTACAGCCACTTTGGAAAACAGTGTGGAGGTTCCTCAAAAATTTAAAAATAGAGCTACCCTATGACCCAGCAATTGCACTACTGGGTATTTACCCCAAAGACACAGATGTAGTGAAAAGAAGGGCCATATGCATCCCAATGTTCATAGCAGCAATGTCCGCAATAGCCAAACTGTGGAAAGAGCCAAGATTCCCTTCAACAGATGAATGGATAAAGAAGATGTGGTCCATATATACAGTGGAATATTACTCAGCCATCAGAAAGGATGAATACCCAACTTTTACATCAACATGGATGGGACTGGAGGAGATTATGCTAAGTGAACTAAGTCAAGCAGAGAAAGTCAATTATCGTATGGTTTCACTTTTTTGTGGAACATAAGGAACAGCATGGAGGACACTAGGAGAAGGAAGGGAAAAATGAGGGGGGGGAAATTGGAGGGAGAGATGAACCATGAGACACTATGGACTCTGAGAAACAAAGAGGTTTTTAGAGGGGAGGGGAAGGGTGATGGGTATTAAGGAGGGCACGTACTGCCTGGAGCACTGGGTGTTATACAGAAACAATGGATCGTGGATCACCACATCAAAAACTAATGATGTATTGTATGGTGACTAACATAACATAATAAAATTAAAAAAATAAAAGTAAAAATAAAAAAAATAAATGTCAAACACCAAAGTGGGATAAATCCAACTTTTCTTGGTGTGTAATTCTCTTAATATATTGAAATATATTAAATTAGCCAAAATTTTATTGAAAATTTTCACATCTATTTTTTTTTATGAAAGATACTGATCTGTAGTTTTCTTTTCTTCCAGTTCTTTATCTGGTATTTATATAGGAGAAATGGCAGCCTAATAGAATGAGTTAGGAAGTAGTCTTTCTGTTTCTGTTTTCCAGAAAATATTGCTGTAAATTCCTCATTAAATTTTGAGTAGAGTTAGCCACAGAAACCATCTGAGCATGTTGCTTTCTTCCTTGTAATGTTATGAATGTAATGAATAATTGATACATTTTCTTAATATATGTTGGCCTATTCAGAGTATCCATTTCTGCTCACCTGAGTTTTGATAATGTTTTTCATGCAATCAGTTCATTTCATCTAAATTATCAAAATGTGAACATAGAATTGTTATAAAAATATTGTATAATAAAATATATTTTGTAAAATATTGTGTAAAAGTATTCATTTGGAGGGTGCCTGGCTGGTTCAGTTGGTAGAGCATACAACGTTTGATCTCAGAGTCATGACTTCAAGCCCCATGTTGGGCATAGAGTTTAGTTTTAAAAAAATTGTATTCATTTGGTACCCTTTTCTTGTCTGTAGGATCAGTAATGATGGCCCTCTTTCATTTCTGATATTAGTCATTTGTGTTTTACTCTACATTTTACTTTATGTTTGTTTTGGTTTCATTTGGTTTGGTTTGGTTTTGGTTAACGTGGCTAGTGTTAATTATTGCTTTTTTCAAAGAACCAGCATTTGGGTTTGTTGATTTTTCTCTATCATTTTAATATTTTCAATTATATGCTCTAAATTTTATTATTTACTTCCTCTGTCTGCTTAAGTTTATATTGCTATTAGTGTTTTTTTAGTTTTAAATAAAACTTTATTGATTTTAGCTTTTTCTTCATTTCTGAAGTGATTCTTAATATTATACTAAAAATTATTATATTTGTAATGGTTTTGTACATGTTTCACTTTTTCCCTTTTATGTACTTTCTCACATTCTTCATTATCTGTTGAAGGTTTTATATGATTCCATTTTCTCTTTTCTCTTAGTTTATCAATTATACTTTTTAATTTTTTTAGTGGTTACCTTAAAATGTAATGTATATATTAATAACTAATCTATGAACACTGTCAAATACCACTGTACTGATTGAGGAGTTGTATAGGTGTGTTCTAACAGTATTCCCAATTTCTGCCTCTCATCCCTTATAATATGGTTGTTATTCCATAAGCTATAATCACAGGACATATGTCTGCTGTTATTATTTTGAATGGTTATATATTAGATCAACTAAGAATAGGAAAATAAAAGGTTTAAATTTACCTTCATTTATTCCTTTTCTAGTGCTCTTCCCTTGTTTATGTAGATTTTAGTTTCCGACCTATATAATTTTCCTGCTCTCTGTAAAAACTCTTTTAACATTTCTTTCAAGTCAGATCTACTGACAATTAGCCCTCTGTTTTTATTTGCTGGAAAAGTCTATATTGGTTTTCACAAGCTGTGATAACAAAATGTCATAAACTACATAGACTAGGTAGCTTAAACAATAGGAATTCATTTCTCACAGTTATGGAGGTAAGCAGTCCAAGATCAAGGTAGCAGTAGGACTGGCATCTGGTGAAGAATTTCTCTTTCGGTTACAGATTTCTTTTTTTTTGCCTGTGTCCTCAGCTTGCCCTTCCTGGGTGCATATAAGCGGAGAGAGAGAAAGAGGGGAAGCAAACACTCTAGTGTTTCTTCTTCTTCTTTTTTTTATTTTTTTAAGATTTTATTTATTTATTTGACAGAATGAGACACAGCGAGAGAGGGAACACAGCAGGGGGAGTGGGAGAGGGAGAAGCAGGCTTCCCGCAGAGCAGGGAGCCCGATGTGGGGCTTGATCCCAGGATCCCGGGATCATGACCTGAGCCGAAGGCAGATGCTTAACGACTGAGCCACCCAGGTGTCCCTTTAGTCTTTCTTCTTATAAGGGCTAATCCCATCATGAAATCCCTTTCCACATGATCTCATCTAGACCAAATTGCATCCCAAAGTCCACATCTCCAAATACCATCACATTAGAGATTAAGGTTTCAACATATTAAATTTGGGGGAACACAGTTCTTCACTTTGGAGGATTATTTCACTGAGTTCAGAATTCTCGGCTGTTGGATTTTTCTTTCAAAACTTTAAATATTTAATTCTACTCTTTTCTTGCTTACAAAGTTTCTGAGAGAAATCTAATGAAATTCTTATTTGTTTCTTTATAGGTTAGGTTCCCTTATGTTGTTCTCTTTTGCTTTGCTTATTTACTCTCTGGCTTCTTTCAAGATTTTCTTTTTGACTTTCGTTTTCTGCAAATTGAATATGATATGTCTCTATGTATCTTTTCTTTCCTTTTAATTATTGTGTTTCAATTATCTGTACTTATCTGTGGTTCTATGATTTGTGGTGTAGTATCTGTCATTAATTTTGGAAAACTCTCAGCCATTATTACTTGAAATATTTCTTCTGCTTTTTTTCTCCTCTCCTTTAGTGTTTCTTTCTCTCTCTCTCTCTCTCTTTCCTCTTTGCATTTCAGTTTGGGAAGTTTCCACTGACATATCTTCAAGCCCACTGATTGTTTTCTCAGACATATTGGTGAGCCCATCAAAGACATTCTTCATTTCCTTTACATTGGTTGTTTTTGTTTGGTTGATTGGGTTTTGTTTGTTTGTTTTTTAGCATTTCCTTTTGATCCTTTCTTAGAGTTTCAATTTGCCAGTTTATATTGCCTGTATGTTCTTGGATGCTGTCCACATTTTCTGTTAAGTCCTTTAGCATATTATACATTGTTATTGTAAATCACTGCTGTAGTCATTCCAAAATCTATGTTGTATCCAAATATAGTTTTGTGACTCGCCTTGTCTCTTCAGAGATTTTTTCTTTTTTGGCCTTTTAGCATGCCTTGTTGTTGTTGTCGTTGTTGTTGTTATTTTGAAAGCCAGACATTATGTATTTAGTAATAGGAACTAAGGTAAATAGGTCTTCAGCATGACAGTTTATGGAAATTTGCCTAGGAGGTACACTGTGTTTACCATTTTCTGTAGCTGTATCTGTTTGAGGCTTCAATTCCCTCTGATGTTCTTTTGATGTTGTTGTTGTTGTTGTTGTTGTTGTTGTTACCCCTGTTGTCTTTGGTTTTTACTAGAAATTCCTTCTTAAGTATAATATGAGCTTTGCAGTTCTTTCAACGTCAGTCTTCTGTTATTTTACAGGATCCTTGTTGGTGTTGTGATGAGAGGTGAAGAAGGGGAAGTGTTCTATATTCCTGTAAATAGGTCTCAAACTTTTAGTGGGCTGGTGTGTCTGGGCTGTGACCTTCATAAGTACTTCTCAGTCTCCCTCTCCAACATGGGTAATACAGGAAGGCTAGAGGGGGGCAGATGTTGTTGATGTTCGGTATTCCCTTTCCTCCACATTAGTTAGGCTTTGGTAAGGTAGTTTCCTTTGAAGGCAGTAGGAAAATAGAAAGCTCTTGGTTTATTTCAAAATGGTTACTAGGGCTCATGGTTGACTCAGTCAGCAGAGTTTGTGACTCTTGAATTTGGAGTTGTGAGTTCGAACTCCACACTGGGTGTAGAGATTACTTAAAAATAAATCTTTAAAAAAGATGGTTACCTTTTTCCATTCCCTATGGCAAGCATGAGGGGATTTTTCTCTGGTCTTTCTTATGAGAAACTGGTGGGGCTCTTAGAGGTAGCATTCATGAAAGTATGGGCCTCCCCCTAAGACTGCCCCCTTAAAATTTTTAATTCTCACTGAGCATCCAACAATTTGTCAGTTACAGGTTAAGTGTAGGTGCTAGTACTGGATACAGGAGATTTTTGCTAGTGAGTTTCTACTCCCAATAAGCTGTGATTCTTTGTATCTGCCTTTCTCTCAGTTTTCACAATAATTTGCTGTGCGACCTCAATTCTCTGACGGATCTAAAAAGAGTTGTTACTGGGCACCTGGGTGGCTCAGATGGTTGAGCGTCTGCCTTCGGCTCAGGTCATGGTCCCAGGGTCCTGGGATCGAGTCCCGCGTCGGGCTCCCTGCTCCTTGGG
The DNA here is from genome assembly GCF_037043125.1 of Eumetopias jubatus. Taxonomy (NCBI): domain Eukaryota; kingdom Metazoa; phylum Chordata; class Mammalia; order Carnivora; family Otariidae; genus Eumetopias; species Eumetopias jubatus. The sequence continues at coordinate 78,011,462 of NW_028274820.1, forward strand.
AGCCTGCTTCTCCCTCTGCCTCTCTCTCTCTCTCTGTCTTTCATGAATAAATAAATAAAATCTTTTAAAAAAATAAAATAAAAAGAGTTGTTACTTTTCAATGTGCTTAGCTGTTTTTGTTTTTCTGTTATGATGATGGGAGTGAGAACTTCCAAACTTTTTATATGTTGAAGCAGAAACTAGAAGTTTCTAACATTTGGGTTTAATGTGTTATGAAATTTTATGCTATCCTCCTTTGTCAATAAAATTATAATTTCACTCAAATTTCTTGCAATCAAAATTGTTACTGTAAAAGACACCCATTATACTTTGAAGAAACCACCAGATTATTTTTTTCCACTGGATTTTGTTTTAATCATTTAATTTATCTGTCTCAGATCCTCTGGGCCACCCTTTGTCTTCTATAGCACCAATGTCTTTGAGTCCTCATAGCCAGCAGGTCTGTGTGTGCTATGCCAACCTAACACATGTGTGACCTGTTAGCCCCTCATACCGTGTCCCTAGCCCTGCCTGCAGTAAGTCTCTGTACACACTCACACATGCACAACACATAAATTCAGAGGATTTATCCCTATAAGGAAAAGCTTTGAAAAATTGAAGAAATAGGCAGGTAAATAAATTCTTCCTTCTTCTCTTTGTAGGATTATCTTGATAAGGAACGTCTGTAGCTTCTTAAAGCACAATACCTCCAGATCAAGCCATCAGATAAATTTAGGTATTGTCATATCAATAATGAATCTATGTAATGCTCTCTCTTTCCTTCCATACTTGATTTCACTTGTCCTTTATTGATGTCTACTTAGTAAGTTAAAAGTACAAAAACACTACCTAATAATCTTTTTTCAGGGAACCTCAGGACAAACAGAAGGAAAACAAACAAGAAAGATTTCTATATAGAATGGTTTTATTCCTAAATGAAATCTAGTGATATTTCCTCTTTATGTGATGTTTGCATTTCCAAATGTATGGTGATAACTGTACTCCCTGAAATTAGATTTCTGCAATTAGCACCTTAATTTGCTTTGCTTTGAAATGTGGAACTGGGAATTAACATTTTCCAGATGCAGAATTTCTGGATTATATTAAAGAACAAAGATATAAACATATGGGAAAATGTTAATATGAGACAAATATACAGGAAGAAAATTTTATTGTAGTTTTTTTTTCTTTAAAATTTTTGTTCCCAATGCTTTATATTAAGAAAATGCAATTCACTAACATAAAGTGTGGATTTAACAATGTTTTATTGGTGACAATAAATAACAACTACAAATACATATGAAAAACATGTTGAAACCCATTCAAAAATATTTTAGATACAATAAAAACTGATATGATTTTATTTTATGAGACTAAATTCTCTACTTTTTTATTTCTTCAATATTTTCAGTCTTTTCATCTCCACATGTATTAGGTATTAATCAAGATTTATATTATAAATATAGATGAAGTATATATTTTTATTAAAATCCTTAATTTGTTAGAATTACTGTCTGATCATCTTCCTTTTTACCTCTATATCTTTTCCATCTATTTATCTACTTATAATCACTAGTAAATCTTGTTAGTATATAAATTCAAAAATATTTTGAGGAATCATCCAAATTGTTATACATTAAAACATGTTTAAGAAATTATACACTAGAAGGGATCCTCGTGGCTGTAGATAGAATTGAATTATTTTCTTTCCATTATTATTGGAATTATATTTAGTGTATTCTCACATTGATAATTTATGTTCCTATGGACTATGGCTTATATAGAATAAATGTAGAATTTCCATCACACCAAGCTTTTTTATTCATTGCCTTAACATTATTTTAATAAAAGTAGATTTTTTCAGTTTTACTGTGTAGTTAACAAACTATTTTCTTCTCAAAGTGATGATAACATGAGTTGATTTGTTAGCATTTCATAGTTAATAATTTAACATTTACCCATTTATTTCTGCCTTAAGTCCAATTTTAAGTTCTGCTGTTTATTTCACTTATAAAAGGTCAATTCCTAAACTGAATTTTAGATTGCATCTCCCGAAGTCCCATATCTTTTCTGAAAGCACTCTTCTGGCCCTCCAGATCTTCATATTTTTTCAAAGTGTGTCAACTTCTTCCATGATTGATGATATCAAAAGCAAAAGGAAGCAAAGTGGATAGTGACAATACATTTTCAATGCTAAAAATTCATATAGAATTTTAATGTTTAAAAGATACCTAGTTCGGGGCACTTAGGTGGCTCAGCTGGTTAAGCATCTGCCTTCGGCTCAGGTCATGATCCCAGGGTCCTGGGATCGAGCCCCACGTCAGGCTCCCTGCTCAGTGGGGAGCTTGCGTCTCCCTCTGCCTGCCACTCCCCCTGCTTGTGCTCTCTCTCTCCCTCTCTCTCTCTCTCATTCTTGCTCTATCTCAAATAATAAATAAATAAAATCTTTTAAAAAAAAAAGATACCTAGTTCTGCCTCCTTATTTTATAGATCTAAAACATTACATATCAAATATATTAAGTCAGTCTAGATTTCAAGAGCCGGTTTGGTAGCAGAGGAACAAACTACTAATGCACACAACAAAATCAATGAATTTCAAAACATTATTTTAAGGAAAGTAAAAAATCCAGACACAAGAATGTACAAACTATATGAGTCCATTCATATGGAATCCATATACTCTACCATCAAAACTAAGTTATGGCCGTGGAGATATATGGCCTGTTGTGGGGGGAAGGGGAGAGGGCGGTAGTGGGAAATAACACTCTAAAAGAGCAAGAAGGTGACTGCCTGGGTATATGAAATGTTCTGTGAGGTGGTTTATTAGTCTTCTTGGGCTGCCATAGCAAAACAGTACACACTAAATGGCTTAAACACCACAATTAATTTTCTCACAGTTCTGCAGGCTAGAAGTCTGGAGATCAAGGTGCAAACTGTTTCACTTTCTCCTGAGACCTCTCTCCTTAGCTTGCAGATGGCCACGCTCTTGCTGAGTCCTCACATGTCCTTTTTCTCTGGCACCTTGGGTGCCTCTTTTTCTTTTTAAAAAGGTCCCAGTCCTATTGGATTAGAATCCTACTCTTCTGACCTCATTTAACCTTAATTACCCTCCTTCCAGGCGCTATTTCCCGATTCAGTCACATTGTGAACTAGAACCTAACATTATGATTTGGGGGAGAGGACCTAATTCATAACAGAACAGGAGTGTAGAAAAGTACATTAAATTTTCAAACCTCATAAAATAGATCATTTAAGAACTGCATTTTATTTTCTGTTTATTAGACCTAAATTAAAAAAAAAAAGCAGAATGCGATGGTGAGGACATTTTAAAACCCATTTTGGTCAGTGAGTGTATACTATCCATTTGAATATATCTTTGTATTTGTATTGTTTTCAGGATACACAGAAGCCTGGACACATGTAAAAAATAAAAATAAAAAATAAGAATAATGACAAATAATATTGGAGACATATATAAATTTTGCTGCTTTACAATACTTGTATTCTTTAGAGGCGTTGGGCTACTCTTTGCTAGTCAGATTACAGAGGAGACTCTAAGTCTCAGGGATTCCATATGCTTACTCTCTGAATCACCTGGTAGAATCCGGGACAGCATAATTCTAAAATGTGATTTAAGGGCGCCTGCCTGGCTCAGTAAGTACAGCTTGCAACTCTAGATCTTGGGGTCATGAGTTCAAGCCCCACCTTGAGGCTAAAGATTACTTAAAAATAAAGTAAAATAAAAACAAAATTCGATTTAAAAACATTAACTGACCAAAATTAGCACAGAATCCAGATTAAACTGGTTTATATGATCTATGAAGTTATAAACTGTATTACATGTGCATGAGATCTGTTGCCCACGGAAGGAAAAGGATGTATGAAATAGTAATACATAGATTTGGGTTGAGTCTTACTTCTTCATCCCCATTGGCCACCCATGCATGGGGCATTTAAGAATAGTATGCTTTGCTGTAATATTGCCAATTTTAATGAAGTGTTATCAAAGCTTTCTTTTCACAGTTATAGGAAACTGTAACAATTCAGTGAATCCAGTTGCTGGAAATTTATCTGTTATAGAAAATTGTTCAACAGGAACTATGGAGGTCATCCATACATTGCAATGAAAACCCCTGGTCTGGTTATTAGGTTTTACTATGTAGGTTGGGAGAAATTTCATTTCATAACAAAGAAGATTTTACATCAATGCTTGAAGAAAAATTGTTGCTCATTAAAATGATAATTTGTATCAATTTTCAAAATATTTACCTATTTCTAAATGTTGATTATGCTAGTTTCTTCATCACAGATCTGAGGATGCTATCTCCAGGATCCTGTGAACTTCCATAGGAATTATGCATGTAATAGTAAAAGTACTGGTGGAATGTTGTTTGCTAGTCTAGAGGCTAGTGTTTTGAGGAAGTATCTTGTCCAAACTTACATAACTGGTACTACCAAACCTGCTCTTAATAGAATAACATTGAGGTCTTTGTCAGCATGAATCTACTATACTTAGAATATTGTGTTATGATTGTAATGGTACTGTGTTTATAGGAACAGGTATTTGTAAGCCTAAATTAATCCATATTAAGAAGATCATTGAGAAGTATGATGGTTTTCATGTTTGGGACAATACATGCAGATATGAGAATGAAGACTTAAAGAGATGACATATTTTATTTGTGGAGCAAGTATTTACCCCTGACTATGAAGGATCTAACTTATACTACTTGGGATACACAACTTCAAATATTCACTGTCTATCAAACATGTTGAAAGGAATGGTGGGAAATCTTCATGACATAGCTAAAATTAAATTCCCAACATATGGGATATTCAATCTAACATTTCTTTTTTAGATATTTAGCAAATATTTTAGAATTCACAAAAATACGGCTGTTTTTCATTTACAAATCACAGCTGTGTCTTTGAAAGTTGAGCAACATTTAATTTTATTTTTAGCAATAAAACAGGTATAGATGTCTTTGTTGGGGAAAAAATGTAACAATTGAAATACATTACATATGGGCATAAACCGATCTTATTTTGGCCAGCCATATTAGAAAGAAAACTGACAAATTCCATGAGACTGTGAGTTGTAAAATCTTGTGGACTAGTAGTACATTGTAAAGAATAGAAATTAAAAATTTATATTTACTTGGAATAACCGTTTGCTTCTATAAAGCAGTAGTGCTGAAATTATGTTCCTTTAGCTGTGTGTAAAACAGTTTATTTCACAAACTAAATGAGCATTATGCAAAGTATTTAGAGTTTCATAGCTAACCAGAAGAGAAGGAGATAAAGAAACTCATGAAAATTCAAGCTTGAAGGCATCGTGATATTAAAGCACATACCCAAACTGTCCACCTACCCCACCACACACAGGAGGGAACATAGAGAGTCAGGAAGTGTAGGTCTCCTACCTGAGAAGGAAAATGCCATTTTTAGCATAGATTAAAAGGGAATTATGGGCAAAAAAGTTTACAAAAATAGCGGATTGCTTTCCCATGGGAGTAACATACCTCTTTGATTCAAATGCTGCTCCATAGAAGCTTCTGTAAAATGCATTTGTTTACTATAAGGAAGTTGATTTTGTAATCTGCTGAAACTTTGGTAGCCACCTAATCTCAAGAAAGTGAAGATTAAATGCATTCTCTGCTCTTCATTTTATATTTTTATATTTTCTGGGTTTTTTTCTTCATTTACTTTAAAAAAGATAATGACTATTTTGTTTTCAAATTGTTATGCAATTAAGCCTATTTCTACAAATCTGGGAAGTAACCTTTGCCCTAAAGGCTTGTATAAATTTAAAACAAAAACAAACAAATAAACAAAACTGCTAAATTTGTTGATTGAATAGATTTATAAAATATTTTACTTAATTTATTACTATGAGTTTTTTCAGCTATTTACATACCATCAGATCAGTGTTCTCAGATATAATGGCCATCACATTAATTTAAATGATCTGAAATATGACTGTTCTTTATGCCTTTTGCTCTTGTTTTATTTATTTTCCTTAAGGGAGGTCCATATTTTGATACTAATGATACAGAATATTTTTCCAGCTTTTAACAGGAAAAATATGTTAATATCAATTTAGAGAAGAAAAGCATGGCCTTCTGAAGAAGGTGGCCACATTTCTTATGTACTAAGAGTATAATTACTTTAAGTGTCTTGCTTATTACAGACACAGAAAATCTAGTTGGGCTCTGCTTTGGTCTGAAGGCCTTACAGGGTTCTCTAATGAAAGCCAACTCTGCTCCAACAGTGAGAGCAGGAGCACGGTAGAAAGAGAATTAGAAAGAAGGGAGAGGAGTTCAGAGAATTATCAGGCCATAATGACACTTGTAATTTTAGCCAAAAACAATATATTTGGAGACCTTAGACCTGATAGCTTATCCTGAAGAAAGTCAGTAAATTCTTCTTTCTGCTTCTCTGTGTAGAGTTCCTCCCCACCCACCCCCAGGCGTGCTATGAGAAATAAGTTAATCATTTGTGTAAGAATTTTTATATTGCCTAAATAATTGCATTTTGAACTCTAAGACTGTTTATAGAACCAAGAAATAGATATAACACTGCCCTGGTGATCTTCCTGTTATACACAAAGAAGTTGTATATCAAAAAATTGGAAATGACCCCTAACAGTATTTAGTCTTTAAAAATGGCAAGCCCTATTTTACTGCTGGGGCAATGGCGGTGTTCTCGGAAAAGAAATCCTGTGAAAAAGGTGGCAAATTGAAAATGTTAACATCTAGTGAACATTGGAAAAAGTGCTAGTTCCTGTCTTTTCTAACTCTTTATTAAAAGGCTATTTTGAAAGATGTGAAGCTATTGAGTGTAATATGATTTTCAGATATCACTATACGGGCTCTGTCCTTTGAATCAGATTGAAAGTTGCCCTCTACCTCTTCCAAATGGATCTGTGAACTAAGCAGTAATTGAAGATATTAACTAAATGGGTGGGAGGGGGATTCCAGTAAAAAAATCTAAACCTAGCTGAGTGAGGAAGAAGAGCCATTCACGCATTTTTTTGTTCAGCTTTAACACAAATGCTACCTTCACTGTTCATTCAGACATGGTGCTTAAAAACCCTTCTGTGCGGGGACTCATTCAAATAGAGTGAAAAGATAAACCATTCCTGGCAGCCCTATGCCTGTTTTTTGTTTTTGTTTTTGTTTGTTTTTTGTTTTTTTCCCTCTCAGCTTTCAATAACCTTGTGGACCACACACCCATATAATCTAGGGGAAAGCAAAGTTAATCTGGCATCGCCCAAAGGTGCCACTTCCCCACCTTCTAGCTGTGTGACCTCCACTTTTTGTGTCTTTGACAGTAAACTGGGATCAAGAACACTACATCACAGGACTGATTTAGATTACAAGACCTTCAATGAAGCGGAAAAAAGACATACAATGAAAATATTTTAATGTTTTCTGAGATGTTAGACTAAGAACAAACTAATGTCAAGGTATTGGGGGACATGAGAGTATAGTGAGATGAAATGGAAATCTATAGGCATAGAGATGTGGATTTGAGATTAGACACTGCTGCTATTTTGGTGGTTGGAACAAATCAACAACTTAGCCAATGGCTTCTTCTTTTTTTTTTTTTTCTATATGCTTAAAGGGGGAGTGTAGCTAGGGGATCTACATGATATCAGTGCACCTCAAAGTAGCAGCATTCTAGGAGTTGACACTGCTCTGATGACAGATTTGACAATTATGTCATCAGCTCTTCTTGAGTCATCCCCCTCATATTATTTTTTTTTTAAGATTTTATTTATTTATTTGACAGAGAGAGAGAGCACAAGTAGGCAGAGAGGCAGGCAGAGGGAGAGGGAGAAGCAGGCTCCCTGCTGAGCAGGGAGCCTGATGTGGGGCTTGATCCCAGGTCCCTGGGATCATGACCTGAGCCGAAGGCAGCCGCTCAACCAACTGAGCCACCCAGGTGCCCCTCCCCCCTCATATTAAAGATGAAGCAATGAGTCAGTGATTATTTAAATCAATGTTGGCATAACACCTCTAGTTAGTTATATATTCAAAACCTAGATTTCTAAGTGAATTCTGGTTACTGATAGATGCCCCTCTGTAAAATCACTTTTTAAAAACTGTTTAACCCATTGCCAATATTATATACTTCTTTCCTTTAGACAAGTATACTGAAGACTTTGTTACAAAAACCAAAATTATAGTATCCCTCAGTTTCTAAATTTTCCATTCCTTAAGAAAAAATATAATCACTTAGCAAATTTGAAGACAAACCAAAATGTAAGCATCCTATCTCCAAACAAGATATAAATACAAGGGTGGTGGAGATAACATTTCTTAAATTTCTTTAAAATTTAAATTATGTTTACATTGTTTTCTCTTACCAAAACTTGGCCTTTTTAGAATCTTAATAGACATGGTCTATTAATCTACACAGGGAAAAAAAAAATCCATGGAATCACTGTAATCTTCCTGTAATATTAATTAACTTTCACAACTGTAGAACTAAAAAAAAGTTAATTTTTTTAAAAAAAGCTTTGGCTTATTTCTGTGAGAAATATGTAAGCTGATGTATGATTAAAAGCTATTTAAAATGTATTTAAAATAATTGTCATAAACAATGGACTCATTTCTCTGTGCTAAATGTGGAGCCTCAGAGAAGGACGTTATCAGTGAAGGAAATAGGCCATTTGGGTCGTAAAGAGGTATCTTAATTTTTTTTCCCCCTCTGGTGTGGTTTTCTTTTTTCTCGTCTATCAGGAAACTTATATTATGGTTTTCAGAAACAGTATGTAGACTCTCAAAGAAGGGGTGGGAACAGGGATTGAGCAGAAGTGTTGATTATACTAGTTTCTTCATCACAGATCTGAGGATGGCATCTCCAGGATCCTGTGAACTTCCACAGGAACTATGTATGTAAAAGTACTGGTGAAACGTTCTTTGCTAGTCTAGAGACTAGTTTCACTGAGTGCTTTGAGAAAGGTCTGTATAAAGGACTATACCAACACTGGCCAATATTATCGATAATGAAAATACAGGACTATACAATGTGCTTTATGATACTTTGTAACAACCAAAAATCAGTATTAACTAATATCTCAAAAAAACCATTAAAATTTCTCTAAATCCCCCCCAAAAAATCACAGGTGTCTTCTCAAACCCCGTTTAATATTCAGTACTATAGTAATGTTAACTCTGACTGTATTCAGTCTTTAAAATTCTGATGTTAATACTGAGGCATGGAGATCCATTAATTCATTTAGCAAATATTATTGAGCTTTTATTATACATGAAGCATTGATAAAGCAATATTCAAGAGTCAGGTAAAAACATAATGTTGATAAACCAATATGCAATGATTGGGTAAATAACACATTTTTCTAAAATACATATTTACTGTCCAATTCATGAAAAAGGGACCTAAATTTAAAAAAAATACTATATAAAGTAAAAAGTATACAATTCATAAAAAATACCAGATAATCAATTTTTGGAGTTTAAAGGAAAAAAAAAAGAGAAAGAGAGAATATTTCTTGGGTACTTGGGTTAGTGTGCTAAGGCTACCATAACAAAATTGGATGGCTTAAACAATAGAAATTTATATCTCACAATTCTGGAAGCTGGAAGTCCAATATCAGGTGACAGTATGGTTTGATTTCTTCTGAGACCTCTCCCCTTGGCTGTCTTTTCACACTGCCTTCCACATGGTCTTTCCTCTGTGCATGCACATTCCCAGGATCTCACTGCATGTCCAAATTTCCTCTTCTTACAAAGACACCAGTCAGATTGGATTAAAGCCCATGGAAGTGATCTTTTTTAACCTTATTGTTTCCTTAATGGCCTCTTCTCCAAATACAGTCACAGTCTGAGGTATTGGGAGTTAGGACGTCAACATATGCATTTTGAAGGGACACAATTCACCCATAATAGTATATGAAGTGAATATAAAGGCTGAGATTTGTAAGAGAAATAAAATTTAGTAAAGCTACATGTGTAAAGACTCTGAAAGTTACTCGTTAAGTTGAAGTATTTTTTTTATTTACTTTTAATGTGATTACTGAAGTATTCGTGTTTAAATTAACCATGTAATTATTTATTTTCTGTTTTTATTATCTTGTTTCTTTGTTCTCTTATTTTCTTACCTGGATTAATTATGTATATTTTTATTATTTCAATCTTTCTCCTCTATTGGCTTGATTAATTTTTTTCTATTCCTTAAGTTGTTATTCTAAATAATAATACATTCATTTATCCCTGACATTGTAGCCACCTACTATGAATTGTTACTTTTAAAACTTTCCAGTTGATGCTAGGATTTTTATTCCTTTCTATCACCCTCTCTTCATTTGTGCTATTCTCATTGTGTGTTTTAGTTCTACAAATAATTTAAGTCCTAAAATATATTATTATTGCATTTTTAAGTCAGTAATTACTCATCTTGAACCATATTTTTTCCCTTTCTTTCTTCTTCAGTTCCTTTACTCCGTCTGGAATAATGTTCTTTTGTTTGAAGAACACTGTTTTATATATATTTTACTTCGGAAGAAAGTAATGATGATTTATATCATGGCAATATGTAGAAATACTTTTATTTATCTTAAGTTTAAAGGATAATTTTGAAGGTATATAATGGAAGAGTAGTACTTGTTTTATTTCAATATTTTAAGATGTCCTGACATTTTTCTGTAACTTCTTTCTTTTTAAGTCAACTTTTGGTATTATTGTTGTTACTTCTAAGGTAACATAATTTTTATTCTCAGTCTGCTTTTAATTTTTTTGCCTTAGATTTTAAGCAGCTTTACTATAACGTACCTAGATGTATGTATTTATTCAGCTTCAGATGATAGCCAGCTATATTGCTGAATCTACAGGTTTGATCTTGTGTATCAATTACGGGAAAATTCTGGGATATTATTTCTTTACTATAGTTAATGTTCTCTTTTCTCTCTAATCCATTTACAAGAATCCAATCATCAAAGCTCATAATCATCTTTTATTCTTTTTATGCTTCCCTTCTTCCATGTTCATAGACCCTTATTTTATTCAATGTGTCAATGTATACTACAGCAAGAGATAAATCATTTGTCTCAGCTAGTCATGACATCCCCATTCCTCTTTCCAGGTTTTCTATCTGAGTGATTTTGTAGTATCCGTGTCCAGGGATCTAAGTTATGGCCAATGGAAAAGAAATGCTGCAGGGATATTTAACAGTATTTTGTTTAATGCCTCTTGTGGCAAAAAAGACTTTTGCCCCTGTTTCTTTTCTTCCGCTTAGGAATATTGGTGGGAGGATGTGATGCCTGAATTTAATACAGCCTATTTGTGAATTTGAGGCTAAAGTGTGAGAATGAAAGTCAACTTGTTGAAGATAGTGAGATAGTAAAATTTAAGGAGTCTTGGCCCCTGCTGACATTGTTCAGTTACAATGCTGGACCTATAAAGATCTTGCTTTAGTCTCCTTGCTATTTGAAATAAACAAATGCCTTTATTGTTAAGCCATCATTAGTTGGTTTTTATGCCTTCAAACCAGTAGATGCAAGTAAGGAGGAGATGTCCAGATAGTCATGGAAAAGCTTAGGGTACCTCAGTGTTCTGAGCAGAATTGTTTGTTTATCCCAAATTACAAAGGCATAAGGAGAGGTTATATCAAGGAACACCCATATATAATCCAGTATTGATGCTTATAGTAATGCTGACCAGCATATGGGTACTTCATAACTAGATTTTCATTGTAAAAGATCATTCTGACAAAAGTATGTTGCAGGGAGGGGAAGTGACTAATAAGGGTATTATGGCATTAATGTAAGTACTGAATACAAGTGAGCATAATGGAATGGAGAGAAAATATTGAGATCTTTGTTCTGTATATGAACAAGATTTGATTATGTATAAGGTATTAATTGGATTGGTGATAGAGGTGATATAGGAAAGGGAGTAATGAAATGTGCCTTCCAGATTTGTAACTTAATAAATTATGTGGATAATGGTAAGATTGATTAAAAAGGTATACAAGAAGAGAATAGGCTTACTTTTTTTTTTTAAATAGTACCAGTACAAAGTAGTAGAAAGTCTTCTACAAAACTGGGTAATCATTTTGGCTCTAATTTTAGTTGTTATCAATAGAGTGCCTGTACTAGCATGCAGTAAATAATAGAATTATATAAAGAAATAAATTTTAACACAATAATATGAATAAAATGCATAAGAAGTCAATGACAGTAATAAAACTATAAATTCAAATATAGAAAAATGAAAGAAACAGATAATAAAATAAATATGCCACCAGCCAGTGTTAGCCTCTCCAACTCAATAAAAAGTTAAAACTAAAATCTAACTTTGTCATCTTCCAAATTAATCTCCTACTACCTTCTTCCCCTAGGCATACACATATATATAGAACTCTAATCACACAAAACTACTTAATTTTTGTTATTAAAACAGTTATACATATATATGCATAAATATATACATATATATCACATTATATATGTGTATATAATGCATATATATTTATGTAAGATATATACATAAGAGTATATTATAATACTATAATATATAATAAATTATAATTATATGCATATATATGAGTATGTTTTATTTTGGTTGGCACTACTAAATTGCATTCATTTTTTCTTTACTTCATTTCTTTTCTTTTCTTTCTTTCTTTTTTTATTTTGTAAACATCATCTGGCAACTTTCTTCTTATAAGTGCCACACTTACTCAAAGAGGTTTTGCTCATTAGCCTATATGGAGACTTCTACAAGGAATTCAAGATCTGGATTGAACATCTGTCCTTGGAAGCCCTTCACTGATCACTCTCCCCCATGTAGGGCTGACCGCTCTTCATATGTATTTCATTTAACTTTATGTACTCCTCTGTCATAGCCTGCTTCTTGCCATATTGCGAGCAGTTTAGCAGTGTTTCATCCTTAGTAATCTCTGAGATACTTAATGAGGAGACTTCTTTCTTTTTAAGAATTGAAATGAGGTAAAAAATGAGACTTAGAAAAAGTTTTTCTATGTCAGGATTGGCAGTGGATTGGACAATTCTGTTATCCAGTCATAAACCTCCATTATATCTTAAACACTAGAGCCATTTCAAGATAAATAAATAACTGTTTCATTTTCCCAGTGTCAAAGCATTCAATTTCCTCCCTCATGTTTCAGTAATAAATTTAACAGCGACTGTGCTAAGTAGGGGTAATTTATTTATTTTGACATTCTGTAGACATTCAGAACAGAATGTTAAGTGTTGCACTATCACATAAAGATGGAATATATTAATGAACTGCTCTTGTCATTACTTGCTTTTACAACTAAAATGTTATAGCAATGTAAATGTTAAAGCGAAGTACAGTCAACACTGCATGCTTGCATCTGCCAGTTCTGGCAGTGTTAGGGAGATTAATTTGTTTTTGACTTTAATGATAGTACCAGAAATATTAAATATTAATATTAAATATAATTTATTCTATGAATTAAAATGATTTCCATTTTAATAATTAACTCCCACAGGTATTTTTAATGATGACAAAGAATTATGAAAATTATTCTAATGATATCTGACATACACTGTAGCTATTATTTTTATTCTCATACATTGCAACATTATTATTTTATATATAGGGAAACTGAGACTGAGTAGTTCAGCCATTGCCTATACTCCCATATGTCTGAATTAGAGCCAAGGATATAATTTTTATAAAGCTGTCTTATTCTTCTGATTCACATGCCCTTCATTGGTAGACATGAAGGATAGGCATACTGGTTCCCATTTTCTTCTCTTCTGACAAACATAATTTGAAAACCAATAATACTCATCAATGACTTTATATTGAAATTAACCTCCATTTGATTTAAGAGAATTCTGAAGATATCATTGTTCTTTCATACTTGCTAAATGTGGTCCATTTGAGCAAAAAGGTATAATACAGACGGCCTCTACTTTGAGTTTATATGGGAGTAAAACTCAGGGGCTGTTTTGCCAAGGAGATGCAGTTAAATAAGTTTAAAGTAGTCCAGGAAGCACTCAACAACCCATTTCAGGCATAAAATACACACACACACACACACACACCCCATAAAACTTAAATATATTTTCACCCAAGCCATCCTGTGTGGTTATTCACTCATCTCCCACCTCCTACATAAATCTCAAATACCTATACTTCCTGTTGGAACAATTCTGTTAGAACATTCTTCAGTGAAACTACTGGGGTTAATTGTCAAAATCTGGCTATTATTCAAAATAGTCAATCATACTGGCAAGTTTTAATTAGGACTGAGTTTTATCCTTCTGTTCTTATGTGTATATTTTCATCTTTATCAAAAGTACTGTGCATGAAAATATTTGCCAAGGATTATAAAGCAGTTATATTTATTTAAATTAAAAATTTTGAAAAGAAGTAATTTGAATTTCAGTAGTAACAGACATCCTTTGAAATTCTCATTGCTCGGAGTACTTTCAATAGGAAGTTGTCTTAGAATGAAAACCAAAATTAAATGAACCATTACAAGTTGTATGCAAAATTATGAGCTCTTTTTATCTTGACTGCTAAACACTGAAGAAGAATTTCAAGTGTAACAGCATGTATTACTCTTGTAGAGAAAAAATATACCTATTAACACAGAGAGGGGATTTGCTATCTCAGATTTGCCCATGTGCATTTCTTCTTAGCATAAAGTGATAGGCTGAGCACAGGTCGATGTTTACCACATCAGGAAGAAAAGGGTAAAAGAGACAGTTTTCAAATGTAGACCTTTAAGAATGGACTTCCCCCTTGATTAGCATCATTTATTAATTCTTGGGATGTGGTAGGGAATATTGGAATCATTTATATCGATCACTAAATCTTGTCCAGGGTATTTTTAGTGAGAATGTGAGTATTGGGTAGGAGAGAAGTAGAGCTGTAAAGCAAAACAATTGATTTTTATTCCAGTATGCTTAATTTTTATTTTTGATCCCTGGACTAGGTCTCCCTGTAGATGACCTATAATTAATTGGAACACAAGTCTTCCCTTCTTCTGTAACTTCCTTCTAAGTCCCCCACAGCCTAAGTAGCTTATTCTCCCTTCTCCCACATTGAAAGTAAAATTTATGTTGATGTCTACTGTAGAACCATAATAGCTACTCCAATTTTATGGCATTTCTGAAAATTTGCCTGTGTGTATGACTTTAAATGCAACATAAATTTTCATTAAAAATGAGTCTTCTTTGTGCTCCTTTGTAATTTGAAACAAGTTTAAGCTATCTCCTTGCATTCAAATGTACAGTTTTAGACCATTTATCTTTTTTCTTTTTTTTAAATTTTTTTATTGTTATGTTAATCACCATACATTACATCATTAGTTCTTGATGTAGTGTTCCATGATTCATTGTTTGTGCATAACACCCAGTGCTCCATGCAGAATGTGCCCTCTTTAATACCCATCACCAGACTAACCCATCCCCCCACCCTCCTCCCCTCTAGAACCCTCAGTTTGTTTTTCAGAGTCCATCTTCTCTCATGGTTCATCTCCCCCTCCGACTTACTCCCCTTCATTCTTCCCCTCCTGCTATCTTCTTCTTTTTCTTTTTTCTTTTTCTTTTTTCTTTTTTTTTTTTAATTTTTTATTGTTATGTTAATCACCATATATTACATCATTAGTTTTTGGTGCAGTGTTCCATGATTCATTGTTTGTTCATAACACCCAGTGCTCCATGCAGAACGTGCCCTCCTCAATACCCATCACCAGGCTAACCCAGCCCCCCACCCCCCTCCCCTCTAGAACCCTCAGTTTGTTTTTCAGAGTCCATCATCTCTCATGGTTCGTCTCCCCCTCTGACATACTCCCCTTTTCTTCCTCTCCTGTTATCTTCTTTTTCTTTTTTCTTAAAATATGTTGCGTTATTTGTTTCAGAAGTACAGATCTGTGATTCAACAGTCTTGCACAATTCACAGCGCTGACCATAGCACATACCCTACCCATTTATCTTTTGAATTGAATTCTTCTCCTAACTTCTTGGGCATATGCTGTACTGAAAAACCCAAAGCAGATTTCAATATGATATTTGAAATGGTTAATGTGGTAGGCAGAATAATGGACACCCAAAGATGTCTGTGCCCTCATCCCCAAAACCTGTGAGGATGTTCCCTTACATGGGAAAAGGGACTCTGCATGAATGACTAAGTTAAGGATCCTGAGATAAGTAGATCATTCTCGATTATCTGGGTGAGCATAATGTAATCCTGTATTGATCAGTAGTTCAGACCTAAAAGATCCTTTTTGTTGGTAGTTATTAAGTTATCTCTCTATGAAATGGGTAAATTCTGCTAAAAATCGACCAAAAAAACCTCCAAAAAACTCCAAAGCTCTTATTATTTGGTTAATAAGTCAAAATCATGCTTAGTTTTTTCATATCTATAAATCAAAATTCTATAAAAATTGTTACTTAAGAAAAAGAAAACTATCTAATTGATAACAAATCTTCAGTGTTATAAAGTGCTCTAATAAAGTATACTTATTAGCGTAGAGGTAGTTCATATGATTCTGTGTCTCTGTCTCTGTCTCCCTCCCCTCTCACTCTCTCTCCCTCTCTTTTACTTGTGAATGTGCAAGCTGATGGACTGGACTCAATTCATGGCTACACTGCTGCCTATGAATTGGTCAGAGCTTGAATAGAGTAGCTTAATGTAAATTTATTTAAACAACCTGTATGTATGCCTCCAATAGAATGGGAGAATATGTTTTACTGATATAGTTAACTTTAAACCAAATGAAAAAAAATCAGTGAATTAATTTTGTCAGTGTATGAGTTTTCTAGGCCTGCTATAACAAATTACTCACAAACTGAGTGTATTGAAAGAACAGTTTATTCTCTACAGTTTTAGTGGTCAGAAATCCCAAAGCAAGGTGTCCTCAGAGCTCTACTCCCTTTGAGGTTCTAGGAGATAGTTCATTCCTTGTCTCTTCCAGATTCTAGTGGATTTTGGCATTCCTAGGCTTCTGGCTATATCATTCTGATCTCTGCCTCTGTCTTACCATGGCCTTTCCTTTGCATGCCTCTTAAAAGAGTACTTATTACTAGGATTCACCCAGATAACTTAAGGTGATTTCATCTCTGTATCCTTAACTTAGTTGTTGCAAAGACCCCTTTTCCAAATAGGTCACATTCATAGAATCTGGGATTTGGATATTAGAAAGTCTTTCTTTTTTGGAGGGAAGGGTGCACCACTCACATCACTATCGTCAGTCTATCAGTGCCCACTTACTTTTAAGCTTCAAACTCAAACTCTTCAGGAAATTCAAATTCAGTATGACTAACAAAATCATCTTTGCAAAATAGGCAAATACATTAGATTTTGACCAAGATGGCCTTAGCATTCCCCTCAGCTTGATTAAACTTTAGACAGGTTTCTTCCTTTTTTTTTTTAAAGATTTTATTTATTTATTTGGGAGAGAGAGAATGAGAGAGAGAGAGCACGAGAGGGAAGAGGGTCAGAGGGAGAAGCAGACTCCCTGCTGAGCAGGGAGCCTGATGCGGAACTCGATCCCGGGACTCCAGGATCATGACCTGAGCCGAAGGCAGTCGCTTAACCAACTGAGCCACCCAGGTGCCCAAGACAGGTTTCTTCCTAACTGTAAACTTCTGACCTCTCTTTTATTAGAGCATTTATTTTAGAAAGTTTGCAATTATAAATATTTTCTCTGCCCCTTTGAAATGTAAATCTTCTCTCAAGAACTTAGAAGCCCATCCCTTTGAAATGTCACCATCAAGAACTGCCCCTATTTTCCAATCTCTGCCAAAGAATAGGAGCCAAACTACATTAAGTGTCAATTAGCAAACACAGATGGCTTAATCACATTGACCAACTCCCCTTTCCAATGTCTTCCACTACTTTTCCATTAACTCACACAGCTCTTCAAAATTCTCTCACTTTTTGCCACTGTTGAATTGATTTTAATCTGTCTCCCTAACTGCAATATTTTAAATAAAGTTGTCCTTGTCTGTTTAATATGTCTGGTGCAATTTTTCTTTGACACTTCCTACCATATTTGCGAATACCCAAACTAAATACCATGCTGGATTGATCTGTTCCTCCCTCTGCTTTATCTCCAATAACCAATTAACACTTGTCCAGTCAGTTTAGCCTCTTGCAAATCTCAGATTGGTCCTCTCCATGACTATTGTCATTGTCCTAATTCAGTACTGTACCACTCGTCGTCAGGAGGGCTGACAAATCTTTGGATATTTTCCCTACTTCCAGTTTATCTCTCTTATAATCAATTCTATTTCTCTGACTGGAATTGTTTTTCTGAAAACAAAATCTATTATCTTTTATTTTAAATTTTATTTTATTATGTTATGATAGTCACCATACGGTACATCATTAGTTTTTGATGTAGTGTTCCATGATTCATTATTTGCGTAAAACACCCAGTGCTCCACGCAGTACGTGCCCTCTTTAATACCCATCACCAGGCTGACCCATCCCCCCACCCCCTCCCCTCTAGCAAAGATACAAATGTAGTGATCCGAAGGGGTATGTGCACCCCAATGTTTATAGCAGCAATGTCCACAATAGCCAAACTGTGGAAAGAGCCAAGATGTCCATCAACAGATGAATGGATGAAGAAGATGTGGTCTATATATACAAAGGAATATTATGCAGCCATCAGAAAAAACAAAAAAACGAAATCTTGCCATTTGCAATGACGTATGACGTGGATAAAACTGGAGGGTATTATGCTGAGCAAAATAAGTCAATCAGAGAAAGACGTGTATCATAATGACCTCACTGATATGAGGAATTCTTAGTCTCAGGAAACAAACTGAGGGTGGCTGGAGTGGTGGGGGCTGGGAGGGCTGGGGTGGCTGGGTGATGGACAAAATCCATGATCTTGCCCCCACCCTTTCTCAATATGTCTGATGACTCTGCTGCATATTGGGTAAAGCCAACAGTCCTGAGAATAGTGTGGGGGTTTGTGCCCTGGCTCTTGCTCATATTGAATCCTATTTCCCAGAATCCTCCTTCATTGTAAAGTTCTCTGTTAAATTTGGCCAAAAGGCAGAGAAAAACAGCAACCAGGAAGTGAAGAAGCAGGTAAACCTCTCTGAAGGTCATCATGGTTAGATACGCCGATGTGTGAACTCAGAAGTACTGTCCTTCTTCCAACCATCCTTATTCTACCCCATTCCAAGACCAGCTCTCTTTTTTGACTGCCATTCCTGCTGAACAATAGCAGCCAGTAACTATCCAGATGTGAAAACCTTCTATATCCCTCTCCATCAGCTTCATTTCATGGTCCTACCCGAGCAGCTGGACATGGTTCTCTTCCCAGTTTGGCCGGTAAGCTCTGACAGATCCACACATGCCAGTGTTTCTGGAGGGCTAGTTAGTGACTTCACAATGACTCTTCAAATCCTCCTTCTTATTACTTCACCAGCTTTTTTTTCCCCTGCAACTGAGAAAGATCTATTTCTCTAATACTCATACTATTTCTGCATCTCTAATTGAACCCTATTGGATAAAGATGAATTTAGGACCAACCTTATCTCTACTTCTTCCAAATTCAGACATATTACAATTACTTTTATGGTTCTATTCATACTCATCCCTGTACCTATAATTCTGATTATGTGCTTCTTTCTCCTATCTGGTGAACACCCATACATTATCCAAGGTACAGATTCGTATGCTACTTCCATGAAAACTTCTAACCATCCCAACCACTAATAGTACCATTTGCTCTACTCTCTAAATTCCATTTATAGTTTGAATTTGTAACTTGCTTCTGCTCTAATTATACCTATTTGCAAGTGAGACATTACAATTTGATTCAATATCTGACTCGACATTGGTATCTTCTTTATGAACAGCTTGTTTCCTAGTTATAATTGTTTCACCAATATTAAGCACACTATTGGGCACATAACATCTAATTTGTATCTCTTTAAAAGTAGATTTTTAAAATTATTCATAACTGCTAAAGGTGGTAATTTTTCCTTTTTTTAATATAATAATTTATATGTACATATTTTGTGGAAACACTGTTTTATACCCTTTGTTATAGTTATTTCTACCTGTATCTAATCTCTTCTAGTAGATTAATGGCATTTGAATGAAATTCATCATATATATGCAACGAACTTTTGAATCACTGAAATGTTCACAATATATAGTGATGTATATGTCTTATATAGTTTAGTTCAATCATCACGTTTAAATTAGACAATTAACTTTCAAAAGAAGACTACAAACACAGGAAAGCTTCAGCTGATTAAAACTTTTAAAATGTTTTATTCTATTCTCCCTAAGGTATCAACTACTCAGAAATTAAAATTATCCAGCTGTCAGGTTCTGAGCTCATTTATGGCTAGCACATATTCATCTAAGTAGAAAAGCTTTTTTATGGATGATTTTGTTTTCACACATTACTGGTAAACATTTATGATGTTTTAATTCCTATGCCTTCTTTAGGTAACAGATGTCAACTGACCTTTGTTAACTACTTCACTAGGTGAAATTTTGTGAGTGGGTTGCTCAGATTTTCTGTTTGCCTCAGCGGCTTTGTAAGTTTTTATTAAACCTGTTTTGACAAAAATCATGCCCTTGATTTTAGATATACTGCCAAAACAGATTTATTGATAATTAAGTAGAAGTAGAAAAAGAAGTTTTGGGGGATGATGAAAGGTAGAGATCGAGAGAACAACAACAACAAAAAAATCCATTATATCAGTGTTTCTCAACCTGTGGACTTCTGATATCTAGAAAGCCATGAACTCACTGCAAACAATGTGTAAGTCCAAGCAATTATCAAGCATCTTTTATAAATTGTTTGAATAAAAATTTACATGCATATATGAGTTTTTCAAAGTATATAAATGCAATGATTGATAATGTTCAATTAATTCAATATCAGTTTGTTACAACTGTATTTTTCATAATGCATTTTTTTCAGTATACAATTGCTAGAAACAAAATTATTCCTTGTGCAAGTCGATAAAAAGTTTACCCAAAACACGTCCTTATACTTAAATAGGTTAGACACTACTGCTTTATGCAACTGAAGTACATATATTTTCCATGGCTTAGGCAACGGAGCAGTATCTGCAAGATGAGAATTATAAGAAACAAATTAAATGTTTGTAAACTCCTACTTATAACAGCATACAACAGTGCCCTTAAAAATAATTTAAAAGAATAATGCAGGGGGTGTCTGGGTGGCTCATTCGGTAAGCATCCGACTCTTGATTTTGGCTCAGGTCATGATCTCAGGGTTGTGAGATGGTATATTCTTATTCTACAAGGAGCTCCACGCTCAGCGTGGAGCCTGCGTGGGATTCTCTCTCTCCCTCCTCCTTTCCCCCCTCCCCCCCACTTGCAGTCTCTTTCTCTATAAAAGAAGAGGAAGAATGAGGAGGAAGAGAAGGGGAAGGGGGAGGAGGAGGAGAAGAAGGAGAATGCAAAATAACACTTCCAGATAATAATGCTAAAATACCCTCACCATCTCCAGTTTACTATTAATTTTTTCCATTAATATCAAAACCCAGTCATTTTGCAATATTTTTCCTTAGAGAAGATGTTAATGAATAATTACATCCAAGACTAAATAGAAGTTTGAGGTATGGGAACCAAATAAAAAATGAAAATGAAGTAGGTATTTAACATATTTTTAAACCTTAGTTTTTACCTCTTTGTATTTTTTTAAATCTTTAGTTAGCTCTGAATATCAATGTTAAGATCAAGTTTTATCTATTGTAGTAGGAAAGGTCAAGTAGATGTTTCTAAACTTCCCTTGTCAGTATTTCAGCAGTGGTGCTGTGGTGCAGTATTTCAGCTGTGGCACAAAGCATGGATACATTGGTCCTACTGTATATCATCTAGAAGCTACCAGTTAATAGTGATCAACTGGCCTCTTAAAGGTGCACATTTGATGCTAGGTTAGTGATGACACTCTTAAAGGATGCAGCGCAATTCTTCAGGTTGGAAATAGCGTACTAATTCCAATTATGTGATGCCATCTATGTCCCCAGTAGGTATCACATATGGGTCTGGGGTATTATATATGGGTAGAGATAGGAATGACAGTACTCATCTCATCCAATTAGACTCATTCTGGGAATTTGCACTTTTTATCCCCCACCTTTAGGGGAAAAAGTAAGTTCCTTAGTAAAGTGTTGAGTGGTTTGATTTCATATCTGTCATAATCTATCTGGTTTTTGTGTCAGATTGGTGAAGAACATGTGACTATAAAGAGAACTATAACCTCTACATATTTTAGTTATTTGGAGATTGTACCACAGTGGAGACATGAAACCTGGAATATGATCCTATAATTTTCTTATTCTGATCGGATTTTGGTTTTCTTATATAGAAAATCTAAAACTAAGATGTTATTAGCAGTGGTTTTAAAACTCTTATTTTAATGGAAGTTTTGTTCCTTTAGTTGAACCTAAGGCATTAGGACACTTGATTCAAATGATTTTTGTTTGTTTTATTTATAAATAAACAGATCTAATAAAATACCTCAATTTATTTTTTCTTTCATAATATGTTTGTCTTTAGAACTTAGCCCTGAGTTCTTCTATTTTAGATTGTTAGATATAACAGTATCTCACTGGCAAAAATTATATCCATGATTACCTCATAGATGTACTACATCAGTAATTCACAGTGTTCTCTAAGGAGCACTGTGACCTCCAGGAACTTCACCTCAGCATCAATATTGAGGACAAACTAAAACTTGTAATCACCATGTTTTTTTCCAACTTGAAATTTTAATAAGTGTGATGCCATTTGTTTCCATTTTTCACATTTTGTTCTATCACCTGCTAATACTATTAGTACCTTTAAAATAATGGCTAGCTCCTGTATATTTATTTATAGGGATAATAATGCAAAATATCTATTTGAATAAATCACTTATTGATTTATGATCCTAAGTCTCAGGAATTTTCCAAGCAATGGGATATTTTTTTGTATAGAAATATGGGGAAAATTTCCCCCCCTCATATCCAAACTAGATAATTTTTAAGGTATCTTTGTATTCAGGTTGAACTTTTCAAGAAGCCTTTTTTTTAGATTTACTGAGAAAGTGATTACAATAGATTGCTTTTCTTATGATGTTATATATATATTTTATATGTAGGTATATATATGTGTATAATTTTAACATTTACTTAGCTTTAAAACAGCTGAATATATTTCCCTTAATCTTTGAAGAAAATTATCTTAGGATTGAATAGAAGCATAAAAAGCTTATACTGAGAAGGAAATTGTAAGAATTTTATGGCCCAGATAAAGTAGAGAATAATAAAAATAACTACTCTCTAATATCATTTTCTATCTCGAATATACATCTAAATATAGATAGATTTGAAGTATCTGCCCATGTTCTCACATAACATACGTGAACCATTTACATTGAATTCCCAAATCTACATAAGCACAGAACTCTCCACAACTGTTACCACCAGACTGAGTCAGCACATGTACTCCAGTCTTTGCCCCAACCCCACAGAAGTTCCTCAGGGTGATGGGCAGGGAAACATTTGAGCACTTTCTAATATGTCCCTAGTAAGGTTGGCCTAGCATTCTCTTCCAGTCTCCACATAATTGACTTCAATAGCCCCAAATCACAGTTAGGATAAGCACCATGCCCTAGATCAAATAATAAATAGAGCACAGACCATTTCTCAAATAACCCCATCATTACATGCACAATTTTTCTCCATCTCCTTCTTACAGATCTCAGAGAGGGTGAAAGTCATTTCTTCTTACAGATCTCAGGGAGGGTGAAAGTAATAATAGTAAAGAGGACACAAAATCAATCTGTATGCATACATACACATTCAAATTTAAGTGACCCTAGTGTTTTCCTGAAAAACAATGAATGGGAAAGGCCTTATAATTGTGCAGAATGAGAGCTTATTATTGTGTGTTTCCCTAAATCATTGGAATGCTGGAAATTATCTCCTAACATAGGATCTGGAACATATAAATAAATGGCTGAATAATCAAGTGCCAGTAGCCTTCCAAATAGCAATTCTGTGTGTGTGTGTGTGTGTGTGTGTGTGTAATTTGTGTTTGCATATATAACTTTAAATAGAACATATATAGTATTCATATATAGTACATAAAAATCTCTCGTACAAATATCAAGATATATTTAATTACAGTTGTGATGCGTGGTTAAAAGGAGAAATACAGGGATATAATAGGGAGATCTGAAGATCCAGTTCTGTTTTTTGAGGGAATACCATTTAAGCTGAAAAGCAAAAGAAGACATGAATAGCAGTTAACTAGCCAAAAGAGGGTTCTATTACAGAAACTTCAATTTGAAACATTTGCATAAATATCAATTTGGAGATAGATACACACACACACACACACATCCGTGTGTGTGTGTGTGTGTGTGTGTGTGTGTGTGAGCGCTCGTGCACGCTGACATATCTGTGTATATCCATCCAATGCTGGATGATATTGAATTTTTCTGTTCTTTCTGTAATTTAGCAAATATTTTCAAGTCCCTCATACATTTCCTTCCATCATACAATGAACTACATGAGAGCAATAAAATGAAGACAGATAAGATGATCCTTAATCTAATGAAATTTACAATCCAGAGATGTTAATTTAAATAGAAAATAACTTTGACCAATTCATTGAGGAAAATATTCAGGAATCTGGGAGTGTCTGTAAGAGGACACCTGGCTTCATCTGAGGGGTCCAAAAGGCTTCACAGAGGAAGTGGTATTTGTGTTGAGATCTGAAGAATAAGTAGGAGTTAACTAGAAAAAGACATGGAAAGCTTTCAATACATAGGGAATATCAAGTGAAAGAGCCAAGGGGTGTAAGGAATATGACTCTTTTGAAAGCCAGTGTGGTTAAAATGCAAATACAAGGAAGAAACAAATGTGAAGTGAAGCTGGAGAGGCAGAAAGAAGCCAAACCACGCACAATGCAGGACCTTACATATGAGCTCTTAAACCTGTCCTCTCTGTCTCTGGATCATATTCTCGCTCCCCTGTGGTCCAGACCATAGTCAAACATCCCATCGTGTTTAAGGTTTATCCTTTTTGTTTGTATGCATGCTCGTAAAATATGTATCTTTTTCTGACTTACTTAGATCTATCATGACAGATTTCTTTCTGTTTCTCACTTTTTGTTTTTCACTCAGCACTCTGTTTTTATTTTTATTTTTGGGGGGTGTTATAATTTTTGTTTGTTTGTTTAAACCGATCAGTACTGTCACATGTTCATCTCATCCACTGCTTTAGCTACTTTATGGTACTCAACACATATGGCATGCATTTCAAATATTTTATCTGTGTACTCCATTAAAGGTGGGTACTCCAAAGTCCTTTAACTTCCTATTACTATAATTATGATTCATTACATAATACACATATTGGTTCCATCTTGGGTATCTATGAGATAGTTCTTTAAAATACACGTGGATAAAATAAATTCCTGGACGTTAGAATGTGGTCAATTGCAAAAAACGGCTACAAATGTTTCCCCTTACTTTGTCCATGCTTTGTAAATAACTGGTATCATTCCCTAGCCCTTGTATTTGTACTAGCCTTGTGACTTGCTTTGGTCAGTGGGACCATAACCAATGGGATGTAAGCTAAGACTTTTAAAGCATCTGCACATCAGGGCTCGTTCTATTGATGTTTTGGACACTTTGCCATATAAGCAAACCTAAACTAGCCTTATGAATTATGAAAGATATAGAGTGCAAGTCACCAGAATCAGCCCAGATGGCAGCAAGCCAACTCACAGAAGCAGAAGGAGAATAAATGACCTGCAAGTGGTTGCAGATACATGAGTGAACCCAGTTGAGATAACCAAAAGAGATGCCCAACTTAATCAAGTTCAACTATGAACTAAATAAAGATGCTGTTTTGAGCCATTATTTTGGGTGTTTAAAATTGTTTTTTTTTAATGCAATGATAGATAACTGATACAGAAATGGGTACCTGAAAGTGGAGTGCTGCTGTAAGAAAAGCCTAAAATATGGGCAGAAGCAAAACAATGTCCTAAGGAAACTGCTAAAGTAGATTGAAAATGTGGCAATCCATGATACATAGTAGCAGAGCAATTAAATCTAACACCTGCAATAACTTGAAAATTAGAAAATGTACCTAGTGAGTTTGTGCAACTTTGCAAGGTGATTTCTATGCAGAATGTGAAAATGCCAGTTAGATTCTTTCTGCTGTCTATGTTAAGGTACAGGAAGAGAAAGATGAGTCAAAATCAGTTTCTTGAGCTCAGCACTATTGACATTTTGGGATAATAAGTCTGTGTTTGGGGGGATTGTCTTGTTTCTATTTAGCAGGATCACTGGTATCTACCCACTAGAGGCCAGTCACACCCCACCCCCAGTGCCTCCAGATATTGCCAAGTGTCCCCTAAAGGGGAAATCACTCCTGATTGAGAACCACTGAGCTAAGTAAAGAACTTTTCAGTTTGTAAGCAGATTTGAGAGAGAATATTGAAAGTCCTGCAATTCCCGGGTTGAAAAATAAAAGTGTTTCTTATCTTCAGTTTTACCAGCCAGGAAACGATTCTCAAAATAAAACAAGTTTGGCACCAAAGATCATATTAGGCATGTATCTAGAAGACCCTAGGATGAGACCTTTGAAAAATTTAAAGTGGTACCTTGCTCACCCTCTAAGCTATGCAAGAGGATTTCCAAGAGTCGTAAAAGTCTTATTCTAAAGATGTTCAACATGGGGAGGTTTATCTTGAAAAGAATTGTGAGTGTTTTATTGAATGAAGTAGGCTATATTGTGATATACAGAACTTTTCTTTCACATTAATTTTTAAAATTTTTATTCCAATACAAAAACCCAACCAATTTTATCAATTTGATTCTTAATTAATTTGGAGAGAACAGTTATCTAATATTAAATATTTTTATACCAGAGCATTTAATATCCACATATTTATCATCACATTTTCTGTATTAGTTACTTGAGTTTTAAATTTCTCACTTTAAGGGGCATCTGGGTGGCCCAGTCAGTTGAGCATCCAACTCTTGGTTTCTGCTCAGGTCATGATCTCAGGGTCATTAGATCAAGCCCTATGTCCAGCTCCATGTTTAGCGAGGAGACTCCTTGGGATTCTCTCTCCCTCTGCCTCTTCCCCTCCCCGTGCTGGCACTTGCTCTCTCTCTCTCTCAAATAAATGAATCTTTTAAAAAAATTTCTCACATTAAACCTTGTTCATTATTACTAGATTATTCCTAGATATTTCATAATTTTTATACTATTATGAATGGTTTCTTATTTTTATTGTGGACTAGCTACTACATGGCATTTATCACACCATGAATTGCATTTGCTTATTTCTAGAGAAATGCTATTGACTTTTATAACTTGACCTGATATTTCTCAACCTTCCTGAATTATCTTATGTATTTTAACAATTTGTTGATGCTGTTGACTTTTCAAAGTAAATGATGATGCTATCTGCCCAAAATTAGAGTTTTTTATCTCTTTCATTCTGATTGCTATAGTTCTTATGGCTTGTTTTGTTTATTGTTTGTTTTGCTTTTGACTTACTGCCCTAAGTCATCCATTCTTCTGTTAGCCAGTGGCAGTGATAGTGAGTATTCTGTTTTTGAAACGTAAAAACATTGTTTAATTTTCTCCACTAAGAATACCTTTGTTAAAAGTTTCCAGTATATAACTTCTAACATATTTAAAAAAAATCCTTTATTCTTAGTTTCCTAATAGTTATTATCATAAATAAGTTACGAATCTTCAGAAGCTATTTATTCTTTATTGATTGCTCATACTCTACTATTTTCTATCAATGTGATTTATTTGTATATATTTTCTTAACAATGAACCATTCCTACATTCCTAACTGCATTAGTCAGCTCAGCCTGTGTGAGAAAATACAGACTGGGTTACTTAAACAACAGACACTGATTTTCTTATAGTTCTGAGGGCTAAAAGTCTATTATCAAGGAGTCAGCAAACTTGATTTCTGGTGAGAACTCTCTTCCTGGCTTGGATAGACTCATCTTCTCATGATGTGCTCACATGGTCTTTCCTCTCTGTATGCTTACTGGGAACTCTCTGATGTCCCCCCTCCTATTCCAAGGACAGCAACCTTATGGGATCAGGGCCTCACCCTTATGTCATTTAGTCTCAATTACCTCCTTAAAGAATATCTCCAAATATCATCTCATGGAGGTTCAGGGCTTCAACATATGAATTGTGAAGGAACACAATTCAGTCCATAATAATAACTAAAGCTTATTGGATTATGCTGTTTTTATTTTTAAGATAATAGGATCAGATTCACTAATATTTCATTCATATTTGATAAGTTTATTTATAATTTGTATATGAAATTGGATTATGCTATTCTCTTCTTTTATACTGCATACCTGGTTTTAGATTCAAGATTATCCTTGCCTCATAAAATTTCCTGAATAACTTTCCTTTTTTTTTTCTCCTGGAAGGAAAAAACTTATGAGGTAAAAATTAACTACTACTTGAAGTTTTATAGAATTGAATCAAAAGAAGTCTACAGGCCAAGTGCTTTTAGAGAGAGGAACTCCTGAATTTCACTCCAATTTCTTAATATTTGTCTATTTAAATATTATATTTCTTCTTATGCCATTTTGTCAACTTATACATTTCTATTAATATATCTAATTCATGTAAGTTTATATATTCTTATAATTATTATTTTTAAAAATATATTTTAATTCAAAATCTGTTTTTATTTTAGTGTTTTCTTTTAAGTAATCTCTACACCCAACAGGGGGCTGAAGCTCACGACCCTGAGATCAAGAGTCGCATGCTCTACCAACTACCAACTGAGCCAGCCAGGTGCCCCTATTTTAGTGTTTTTGAAATGAAATGTATTTTAATTATTTGTGTTCTCTTCTCTCTCCCCCTCTCATTCACCCCTTTTCTTTCTCACTATTGAGCTCTACAAAATTCAGAAGTCAGAAAATTATGAAACTCACATTATCTGATGAAAGATGCATATATAAAATATACGAAATTCTTAAATGTCAACAATAAGAAAACAAAAACCAAACTAGAAGTGGGCAAAAGTTCTAACCTTGTATGCTTATTCAATGAGTGAATTTAATGAATGACTAAATGAGTGGCTATATCTTTACTTCTAGTTCTCATATTGCTTTCTTTTATCATCACCTAAATTCATTTGTAAATAATTTACAAATGGACCTGTGGATTATGATGACAATTCTCATTTTGTCTTAAATAGTAACCCTGTAGTAAACCAAAACTACTATTATAACCTAGTAACTATGACAGAAGAGTTAAGAACTGATGTCTTACCAAATTGAAGGATATGGAAGTGCATTAGGAGGCATCTCAGTTGAGTCTATTCTAGAGCCATTAAGAGAGAATGTTACTGTTTTTGAACTGTGTTTTGTATTTGTTTTGTTTTCAGTTTTAAAATTTTCACATTTTTGCTCTGTCTGTAAAATTAAGTTTGATGTATAGAATGTCAAATAAACAGATATACCCATAAAAGTCATTAACATTGAAACAGAGCAGTAAAAATAAATAGAAGTCAAGGGGAATCATGAAAGGAAATGGAGAATGTTTAGAGGAAATGAATAGTGATTATTCTATTCAATGAATTCTAGTAAGAAAAAGTTGATGGGTTGGTAGAAAGTATGGAAAAATGTGATGTTATGAGACCATGATCAGATAGAGTAAATCCATATTCTTCTGAACCAGGCAAAATTTTCAGCAAAGATATCATCTACTTTTTAAATTCTTAAAAATCTCAGGTTTAATGAGACATTGAAGGAAGTAGTTTTCAGCTTCAGTAAAGGAA
This sequence comes from Eumetopias jubatus, assembly GCF_037043125.1. Lineage (NCBI taxonomy): Eukaryota > Metazoa > Chordata > Mammalia > Carnivora > Otariidae > Eumetopias > Eumetopias jubatus. Next base: position 78,041,257 of record NW_028274820.1, read on the forward strand.
GGATTGGCTTATCCTTAAGGTTCAGGAGAATATTTATGTATCAATACAGATTCACCATTTTTCCCCTTAATAGTATAACTGAAATCATTAATTAGAAAGAAAGTTTCCATTTATTCCTAGTAGATGTTTAATATCAAAGGTATAGTAACATTTGGGGGAGAGGCATTATAGTGTAGCACTTAAAAGAATCCAATCTTAATAGATTCAGATTATTTGATATGACTCCATGATCTGCCACTTTCAAGTTGTGTGACTTTTGGCAATTACCAGTACATTATTTGTCTTAGTTTTTATCAACTTTCAGATGGAGAAATATCAGTGCGTATCTGTTGTGTTTGCTATGCTGATTAAATGAAATTACATATGCAAAGAATGTAGAATAGAGCCTAATATTAAGTACAATATTGATTTTTTTTTGCAAACAAATCTTTGCAAGGTACTATAACCCCAAAAAATAAAAATAAAATCAGTGCTTGTCTAAATAGAGAAAATGATTGATTATGCTGCTTATGTTACTGGGGACAGAGCAACAAGTGAAGGCAATTGAAATGATTGCTCTTATTTTTTGTGCTGAGAATTTTAGAACATTTCAGAACTAAATCAAATAAAAACATCGAGTTACAAGTTCCAAGATAATGAATGTGAGAATGTGAAGATATGTGTATTCATTTTGTTCCAGATATCACAACACGTATTACTGAATAACCATTATTTTAAAACAAAATTGGTTTTAGAACTATGTCTCAAATCATCCCTGAAACTTCACAAGCAGTATCTTAACTGAAAGACTGTTTTTACATCTTCCAACAGTATTAATTTGTGAATCAACCTTATTTTGTCCCCCAAGTCTATTTTTTCTTCAAAGAGCTTTTTAAAGCTTGTCTGGATTAATCAACAAGGAAAAGCAGCACAGATCAATAGAGTGTGAGAGACATGCAATAAATGTTTTAAAGAATTGTTAGTAAAGCCTAAAAAGTCGGTCACTGAAATATTAAGATAATTTTATAGAATATCATTTGTTTTCTACAGACAATTTAAAAAATCTTGCCTGGAGCCTTAGAACAAGCCTCACCACAACTTATTGATGATGTAAATAAAATACAATAAGAATTTTAGCCTCTACATATTGTTAAATGGTTGGAATCTTGTTCACAGGAGCTTAATATTGAAAAGTGTATTGAAATCAAAGTGTGTAAGAGATGGAAATAAAGAATAGAAGTAATAAATAAAGGTATAAGAAAAGGGAAAAAATAATGGTATTAGAGGAAGGCAAGTCATGGGAACAGGAAGAAAAGAAAGAAAGAAAAAAACAACTCTTGGGAGTTGTTTCCATAGAAACTAGCCTCCTCACTGTATTTTGCCATTATAAGACTTTTGATGGAAAGACTTGAATCAGAAAACAGAATAAAATAGATAGTTGACCCTCAATTATAAGGGATTCTAAAGTTCCTTGGATTCACAAAGAGTTCTTATTCTTGTCACATAAATCAATTTATGAGGGAGGATGGGCACTATCTCCAGTCCAAACTCCAGTGGATTCGCATTTAAGTGTCCTCAGCAAGGCCAGCAAAAACATACAAATCTGCCAAAGGAATACATTGACAGAGTTTCTATGAAGTGTTTTCTTTTGCATAGTTAATACATATTTGAAAATAATTATTAAATTATTTATATTACATTTATATTTATATTATATATATTTAAATTTATATTTAAATTATTAATTTATATTATATCTTTTTCTAATAAAACTTACAGTCTAGGGGAAGAGAGGAATATTAACTTAGATGTAAAATAACAAGAATTAGAAGTGCAATGAAGAAAATACGCAGAATTTCATGAGATTCTTTGAGAGAATGCATGGCTAGCATGAAGGAGTAACAAAAACTACAATGAGGAAATTATATTTTAGTAGAGAGCTGAAGGATTATAAGTTAACAGGCAAGGAAGTGACATGCAGAGGTGAAAAAGCCCAGTGTAAGAACCATGGAAATTTTGTGGAACTGAAAGAAAATCAGTGTGGCTAAAATGCAAGTATGTAGCGGAGATGGATGTGAAGCTAAATAAGTATGAAGGGATAATAATATGATGGAATTGCATTCTTTGATAGAATAATTTGTGGAAACCTGATGTCTTAAGAACAGTGAGTCTACTCAATACATGACCCATACACTCTGGTTATTGAGGTCTTCATCAATCTTTTGATTTTAGCCCATAAAATTTGAAGATATTTTGTCAGAATTAGCCCTAATGATTTCATATGTTGATGCCATTATCAATGGCAATTTTTATTTTGATTTTCAGTGCATTGCTACTATATAAAATTTTTTTAAAATCTGATGTTTATAGGTAGATATTGTATTTAGCAAGTTTGCTAAATAATTTAATTTGTGAAGAGTGATACCTAATATCAATCTTATTTATCTTTTTTAAATTGTATTTTCTTGTGTTTTCTTATGTATTAAACCTAAATGCCAGTCATTTTTCATAGAATTAATATAATTTGCTGGATCTATAATACCAGAACATCTCCCTCACTCCCTTTGGACAAAACCCCTAAAATCCAATCTCTCCAGTTGATGTGAATCTGTGCTTCCTATCAGGTGTCCTTATAAGTCACAGCTGGTCCTAGATTTTAGTTAGTGGCCTTACTTATAATCCCTAAGCTTTTTTCTCTAAATACAAACTAAGCAGAGAACTAAGCATTTATCCAGAAATCTATTATAATGCAAATAGCTCTGGAAAATTTCTCACACTCAATTAAAATGGAAAAAAAATAGCATCTTAAATAGATCTCAGTGGGAAAAGTTTTGATTGAATTAACTAGCTGCTTTATCCTCCTATTCCACTTTGTGGTTTGAAACTTAAAATGTACGGGTGTTTTAAATTGTCATAGAAATTTGACAATGAAAGCGTCTGCTCCAGAAAGAAAATAAATCACCTTTTAAGCTCTTGATTTTTTTTAGAAACATTAATGACTATTGCTACCCCATAAGATTATGACATACTAGCTATATATGTAATTATTTATTGTGAAACTTAAAGCTTCCAACACATAGACAAAAATCTAAAGGTTTTACAATGTGATTGCTGCAAGATTTCTTAGTAACCCAACTCATTGAGAATAATAGAAATGTTCATCATCTTGTACTGAAAGTTAAGGGTTCTTTTAAACTCAAGATGCACATGCAACCTATTATTTTACTTTATCATTGTTATTATTTAAAGTTTAATTATAGCAGATCTTGCTGGCAACATTCTATTATAGGCACAGTTTTTCAGGAGTTTATGACTCAATGGTTTGAATTCACATAAGAACAAAACAGCACATAAAGTTGCCAGCCTGTATTTAATTTGTTTTCTAAAAAAGGAATTAAATGGGTTAAGATACTTTTTAAAACAAATAGTACAGAGAATAAATGAATATATAAATTAATACATATTTTTCAAAGATCCATATTTTACTGGCACAGAAAATGAAACAGGTTAATTTTAAAACTGAATATTTTTCTCACTTAAATCTAGTCTTCAACTGCAATTCTGTGTAACTAAGTTTTAAATTATTGTAATCACTGTGATTATTAATGGTAATTTGAAAGATGATATTCTGCACAGTATTATACCCTTAACATATATTTAAAAGGACATTAGGTAGACACTGGTAGAATTACTATTCATCAGAAATACTTGAGATCTTTACAAAAAGGGACAGCAAATAGCTGAAAGAAACTTGTAATTTTATAAATCAAAACATTAGTTAAATATACTGAGAGTTATATACAAATTGTTGTTTAAAAATCATGTTTTCTGCTGTGTGAAAAAGTCCCATTTATTGATATAATATTTTATCTTTACTGTGACTTAAAAATGTGACAGAATAATTAAGAAAAATACAGACCTTCATTATTACGATACAGAATATTGTATAATACATCTGGCTGGGATGCATTACACAGGATAATAATTAATGATGGCATTAGAGGTATTCACCCATTCCCACAAAATATTGTTGCTAGGATGGCATTGCAATATAGTCTATGAAAACCCTATAAATAAATAAAGACTATTAACATACACACATACACACAAAGGAAAAGCTCTTTGAAAAGATCAATGAAAGTGATAAGCTTTTAGGAAGTCTGACCAGAAAAAAAAAAAAAAAAAGAAAAGAAAGGGGGGGAACATAATGACAAAGACACTACAGACAAAGCAGACATCAAAAGGATAATAAGGGAATAATAGTATCTCTACATATCCAAATTGCACAATTTAGATGAAATGGACCAATTCCTAAAAAATGCAAACTAACACAACTCCACAACTTTCATCCAACATGAAACATAATTTTATGGCCCTATAACTTTAATTAAGACATTGAAACCATAATTTTAAAAACTCCCTGAAAAGAAATCTGGCTCTGGTGATTCACTGGAGAATTCTACCAAATTTTTCCTTTCCTTCCTTTCCTTTCCTTTCCTTTCCTTTGCTTTCCTTTCCTTTCCTTTCCTTTCCTTTCCTTTCCTTTCCTTTCCTTTCCTTTCCCTTCCCTCCCCTCCCCTCCCCTTCCCTTCCCTTCCATTCCCTTCCCTTCCCTTCCCTTCCCTTCCCTTCCCTTCCCTTCCCTTCCCTTCCCTTCCTTTCCTTTCCTTTCAAGAGAGGGAGAGAGAGGGGTGAGGAGGAGCAGAGGGAGAGGGAGGGAGAGAGAATCTTAAGCTGACTCCATACCCAGCACAGAGACCTGTTTGAGGCTTGATCTCACGACCCTGAGATCATGACCTGAGCCGAAGTCAAGTCGGATGTTTAAATGACTGAGCCACCCAGGGACTCCAAATTCTACCAAATATTTTAAAAGGAATCCTTGCTAAATTTGTAAATCAAATGTTACCCAATTTCAAAACCAGGCAAAGTCGGTACAAAATTCTAGAAGATAAAATAGTAGAAAATCTTGAGCATCTAGGACTTGGTGAAGAGTTTGTACACATGGGGTGCCTGGGTGGCTCAGTTGGTTAAGTATCTGCCTTCGGTTCAGGTCATGATCTCAGGGTCGTGGATCAAGCCCCATGCAGGGCTCCCTGCTCAGCAAGGAGTCTGCTTCTCCCTCTCACTCTGCTCTTATCTTCTCTCTCAAATAAATAAATTTTTACCGATAACACTGAAAGCACAATCAATAAAATAATAATTGATAAATAGGGCTTCATCAAAATAAAAATTTTACTGTGTGGAAAACCCAGTGAATGAGGATGAAAAGACTCTTATATAGACTGGGAGAAATCAATTGCAAACCACAGAGGTGACAAAAGGAATCACATATATGATATATATAATAATCATATGCTATACATATGACTGATACATATAGATAAATAGATATAGTTATGTATATCTATCTATCTATCTATATCTCATAGATAAAGAACTCTCAAAATTCAACAATACAAAAATCAAACAAGTCCAAATAAAAAATGGGCAAAAGACATGAAGGAATATTTTTTTTCTCCTGTGAAGTTTTACCAGAAAAAAATTCCTAATCTGTTCTCTTACACTTCTTAGCACACTACAATTTACTTCTGAATGGTTTACTTGCCAAATAGATGGAAAGGATTATCGGTCTAAGAAAAAGTCCCAGATCAATAGAGCTTTTATTGCATCTTTAAAATATTCACAGATCAGTCTGAAAAATCATCCAGGATCTTGTTGTTTCTGTAGGTGAAAAACTTAGATCTTATTCATCAGCCTGCTGGACTGTTCCTTTTTCAGAAACATAGATACCATCCAAAAACTTTCTGATATCCTTGTTTTTAACTGCTGTGGCTTGCTGAATCAAAGCAGCTGAGTTTGATACAAGTTCAATGTCATTTCCTTGAAGAAGTAACTCATCATCACTCTGGGCTTGAGATATTTAAACAAGCAACACCTGGCCTCATCCAAATCCTCTATATCCAAAATACATCTGTATTTTTCACCCAAGAAATTTTGGATTTCAACAAAAGAACCATTCTCCTGAATAACAACATTGATGGGGAAGTGAGCATACACAGACCTCATCTTGTAACAGAAGCCCAGAGTAATGCCCGGGATCACGTTCTGTACCTGACTACAGATAGTGCAAACATTAGCCAGTTCTTTCCTAGTTCCCCACCATTTGTCAACTCGGAACCTCTTTTTTCTTTTTTTCTTTTCTTTTTCTTTTCTTTTCTTTTCTTTTTCTTTTCTTTTTCTTTTCTTTTCTTTTCTTTTTCTTTTCTTTTCCTTTCTTTTTCTTTTCTTTTCTTTTCTTTTCTTTTTCTTTTTCTTTTCTTTTCTTTTCTTTTCTTTTCTTTTCTTTTCTTTTCTCTTTTCTTTCCTTTCCTTTCCTTTCCTTTCCTTTCTTTTCCTTTCCTTTCCTTTCCTTTCCTTTCCTTTCCTTTCCTTTCCTTTCCTTTCCTTTCCTTTCCAAGGAGACTGAGTTCTACACTGATGTGATTGAAGTCCCTTTGGGGCCCTTTACAGTAACTGCACATCCTTTGAGTGATGTCAACATTTTCTGGAATGTTGACAGTCTGATTGCTGAGAATGGTCTTCATTCTCACAGTAGATGTGGAAAACAACAACATGAAGGAATGTATATAGGCATGGAAAAGTATATAGGCATGGCTGATAAACATATGATAAGCTTTTCAACATAATTAGTCATCAAAGAAATGCAAATTAAGGCAATGTTGAAACATCACTATAAACCTATTAGAACAGCTAACACTTCAAATAATATGAAACAGTGATGATATTAAATGGCACTGAGATGCAGATAAATGAGAACCTGTGTATCACTGGTAGGATGCACATAAAATGGTACAGCCACAGTGGAAAACATTTGGACAATTTCTTAAACGTGCACTTACCATATGACACAGTAATTGACCTCCTGCATTTTTATCTCAGAGAAATGAAAATCTACATCCACACAGATGCTTGTACATAATTGTTTATAGCAGTTTTATTTGCAATAGCCAAAAAGTGGAAACACCAAAATGTCTTTCAGTAGGTGAGAAGTTTAAAATAACTGTTGTATATGCAGGAGGACCTGGATAGCTTAGTAGGTTACATGACCGACTCTTGACTTTGACTCAGGTCAGGATCTCAGGGTGGTGAGATGGAGCCCCATGTTGAGCTCCCCATTCAGCATGGAGTCTGATTGAGATTCTCTCTCTCCCTCTGCCTCTGTCCTTTCCCCTGCTCATGTGCTCTGTGTGTGTGTGTGTGTGTCTCTCTCTCTCTCAAAAACAAATAAATAAATAAACAAACAAACAATAAAATAACTTGTACATCCATACCATGGAATACTACCAATAAATAACAAGTGATTATTTATCAATACATGAAACAACTTGGATGGATCTCAAAGGTATTATATTGAGTAGAAAAACTTAATTGTACAAGGATGATTCCATTATATAACACCCGAGCCACCCAAGCACCCATATAACATTCTTAAAATGATAAAATTATAGAGATGAAATACACATCAGTTCTTACTAGCTGTTAGGAATAGGCATCTGGTTGCAGGTTTGATTATAAAAAAGTACCATGAGAGAGATTATTGTGGCATAGAATATCTAGATTGTGCTGTTGGTTACACAAATCTACATATGTGACAAATGACATGGAATTATACACATACATTGTACCAATGTGAAATTTCTGTTTTGATATTGTATTATAATTATGTAAAATGTAACCATTGGAGGAAACTGGGTAAAAAGTAAGACTCTTCTCTGTATTATCTTCACAACTTCCTTTGAGTATGTAATTATTTCCAAAACAAAAGTTAAAAAGCAAACAAAAAAATTAATACAGAAAGAAAAGTAATAAACCTGCAAAATCCTACAGAGCTGGAAATGTAATTGCAGTGCTCTTTCAAAGATATTTCAGAGGTTTTCAGCAGTTGAATAACTAGAATTATTGGATATGTGAACTTCAAAAGGATTATTTCCCTAGCATTGTTTTGGAATTTTATGTAGTTATAATTATTCTGTCAAATCCTACTATTATTGAAAAAAAGTATCAGTAGATCTCTAATTATGACAATCACAACTGGAAATGTATCAGTATTCTTTATTACTGATTTTTTTTAATTTTTTTAATAATTTTTTATTGTTATGTTAATCACTATACATTACATCATTAGTTTTTGATGTAGTGTTCCATGATTCATTGTTTGTGCATAACACCCAGTGCTCCACGCAGAATGTGCCCTCTTTAATACCCATCACCAGGCTAACCCATCCCCCCACCCCCCCTCCCCTCTAGAACCCTGTTTGTTTTTCAGAGTCCATCGTCTCTAATGGTTCGTCTCCCCCTCCGACTTACTCCCCTTCATTCTTCCCCTATCTTCTTCTTCTTTTTTTTTCTTAACATATATTGCATTATTTGTTTCAGAAGTACAGATCTGTGATTCATCAGTCTTGTACAATTCACAGTGCTCACCGTAGCACATACCCTCCCTAATGTCTATCACCCAGCCACCCAATCATAATCAAAATTAAGTCCATGCATTTTCCTTTGGAAAATCAAATCACACTGGCAACAATTTAATCAAATATTTAAAGATTCAACATTTATGTGAAATCAAATGATCAATAAACCCAAATCAGAACAACATGTCTATAAATATATTGACTCAAGGATTTAAAGTCATAACACACTCAAGACAACACAGATGTTGCACTAAAAAGTGCAACATGCATCATAAAATGCAGAGGGATTCCTAATATCCGTGAATGTGCATGCAGATAGGACCTTCACAACATTGCCAAGCATTGTGACAGCATGTCTTATCAGAATTCTGAATAAAATCTTTAACTATCTGCTTTTTTTTCTTTCCTTTTTTTTAAGGAAGTGAGTACCAAATGTCTATAATGCTAACAATTCTCTTAGTAGATTAATAGTGAGTGACTCATCCTACTAAAAGTGAAAGGCTGGGATGTCATGCCATTGCTTATAATAACTGAAGCAGTAATTTATGTTTTTGTATCTTAGCTGTTTGGAGAAACACTCTTCTGGACTCTCTCAGGGGCATGTTATTTTATAAGTGGTGGTCTTTCTTATTATTTTGGAGGTTTAGATGCTGGTGAGGTCACACAAGTGAAAACTAATCAGAGGGCTTGTTTCATGTGGAAGAAAGGCTCTGCCTTCATTTCGTACCCTCTGGTTCTAGTGGTCTTTTAAATGCTGACCCAGGAAACAGATTGGGTATCAAAGATAATAATAATAAAATAATAATAATGACAATACAAAGTATAGCTCCTACCATATTCCATCACTGGACCAAATACTTCATATGTATGAATTAATTTACTCTTCACAACATCCCTATGATGAAATAATGATTGTTGCAATTTTTTTCAATTTATAAGTGAGGAAACTAACAGGACAGAGATACTGACTCTCGTGTCTGTTTTCATAATCACACATTTTAAATAGCATGTACCCATTTTTAATTTTTTTAGGTTCTTTATGTTTTTACTTTTTTGCCATTTATTTTTTTTATTTTTTTAAAGATATTATTTATTTATTTGAGAGAGAGAGCACGAGAGGGAAGAGGGTCCGAGGGAGAAGCAGACTCCCTGCTGAGCAGGGAGCCCGACGTGGGACTTGATCCCGGGACTCCAGGATCATGACCTGAGCTGAAGGCAGTCGCTTAACCAACTGAACCACCCAGGCGCCCTTTTTTTACCATTTAAAACATCAGTCCTTTGTTATATCACAGAACATTTTAGATAATAAGCCGTATTTTCAGTATTCAGTCAAGTACCTATTGTGTCCTCCCTACGTTTCTGTCAGACTGTGACTTTGGGGTGCTTTGTAGTTCTTAAATCTAAACAATTCATCTGTGATGTCTTCATAAAACACTTATGTGAATGACTGAAACTATCCTGAATATGAGAATGAAGTCCAGTAGAAATTACATTTGATCTGGTACAAGTTTGTTTATATATGTAGTCTGAGCATTTTCTCTACTCGGATGATTCCCTGTCTCTCTTAGTGCCCTTAAACTATTGTCTCAGTTTATAGTCTTCTCTTCCTAAGAGTTAGAATGTGAGTGTGTTCTGTTTACTGCTCTCTGAGACCTACGTATTCTTTGTTTCCTAGCACCCAGTAGAAACAACTATGTTTTCAATAATGAATCCATCCTTGTGTCTAATCAGTGCTCACACTATCAAACTTTTGGTTATCAGTAATTCTAATAACCTGACTTTGGGAAAACTTAATAATTTAATATAATTATAGACTTTATCTTCTGACTATATATATGAATAAATATTCTATCTTAAGAGAAGTCATTTAAATTATGTAGTTAATTTAATATAGTAGGTATATTTGTGTGAATTAAACTTTCAAATATATTTCTATAAATATATACATATTTTAAATACCAGCGTGATGAAATTATGACATATGAACTTAAATACAATTATTCATCAAAAGTGGAAAAAATGCACTGGGATGACTGAATGGCCCAGTTGGTTCAGCGCAGGTGGCTCTTGATTTCAGTTCAGGTCTTGATTTCAGGGTTAGGAGTTCAAGCCCCACATTGGGTTCCACACTGGGCCCAGAGCCTACTTAAAAAAAAATGTTGAAAAGTCCTTTAAAATAACTATAACTTAATGTTAAATTTGCTTTCCCCTTCTTACACTGAGAAGAAGGGAAAAAATGTTTAGCTTTTAAATTGTTTTCAAATGCTCTGATAGATTATTTGGCATCAATTACATTTATTGTTAGTAATATTTTCTCAGTTTATATGGACATGGTTTATAGAAAAAAATCACATTTTATATTAATGTTTGTAAAGGAATTAAAAAGCCTACCTCAGTAATGATATAACATGTACATTTCTTGAAATAATGATTATGGCAGTTTTAAAAATAATATTGTTAATGGAAGAGTGATTCTTTGTTAGTGTGATATTTAAACCGATTGACATCATTACAAATGGCTTACTAGATTCCCTAGAGCTTTTTAGTGTACTCTTTGGCAGTTACTTAAAAGGAGAGACATCAATGTCTGCCAATTATCTTTGGAGGAAATAGAAAGTACTAATGCATTCAGACATATTAGATTTAGTTAAAAGGAAAGAGGACTGGTACGGGTTTTTCTTTGTCTTGAAAATTCAACTGAGTGAAATCCTGCAAGAAAAAAAATTCTAAACAGGAGTAAGTTGGCAGAATTATTTATAGTTTATAACAAAATAAGACACTATAAAGAAGATCGATACATTATTCTTCTCACTGAATACTTCAAAGAACTATAGTGGGTAAAAATGTAGCCTATCATGTTTTGCTGGTGTGGGGCTGGGTTAGATCATCAAGTGGAAATTTGATGGGCTGCTCTGAGTATTTCTGAATTTTCATTTGAAACCTAATAATTAATAAAAACAAAATTTGGGGCACCTGGGTGGCTCAGTCAGTTAACTGTCTGCCTTTAACTTAGGTCATGATCCTAGAGTCCTGCGATCAAGCTCCTGCATGGGGCAGCCTGCTTGGCGGGGAGTCTGCTTCTCCGTCTCCCTCTGCCCTTCCCCCCCATTCGTGAGTGTGCTCTCTCTCTCTCAAATAAATAAAACCTTTAAAAAAATGTAAGATTCCCAGTAATTATATTAAGCCTCCATTATCATTTATCATTATCATTTATCATTGTCAACTCCTTGACCCTTCCGTACTCTCTTAATCATGCACAGGTAAACAAACAAAGCCTTTGCCAACTCTTTCTCTCTCTGTCTCCACACACACATACACACATACATATTCTCTCTCTCTCTTTCTCTCTCTCTCTATATATATATAATACTAATATGTATACTAAATATATATTTTATACTAATATATTTTAGTAATAAATATTTATTTTTTATTTTTACAGATATATGTATATGTGTGTGTCTATATATATATATTTAGTGTTATTCTTTTAAATTTGGGGAGAGTATGTAAGAGCCACTCAAAAATTAATTTTGTCCTCAATAAAAAATACCCTTATTTGAACTTCCACCTCTAGCCTTATTAAAATATCATTGATCAGAGGACTCTTAAATAGCGTAACCACAGGGAAAAAAATATTTAACAAATTTTAGATATTGTACAATTAGCAGTGCTAAACTGTTGTCACTCAGATGAAGTAAGTGGTGTGGTTACTATGATAGCACTTGACAAAGCAATTAACACAATGCAATTCTTTATCTATTCACCTGCATGTAAGAAAAATACCCTTCTATAATTTTGAGTTCATTTGTGGTCACTATAACTTAATTTTTGAAAAGAAAAAAATGCAGTTGTGAATTTTATTAATAATTTATTTTTGCATAAGAATTCTGTATGCTTGTAACTGCTTTCCTTGACAGTAGGGAAAATTTTGAGCCTATCTCTAGTGCCTATACTCTTCAAGTTTAAAGTGTCATTAAATCAAGTAGGGATATACATTTACTAGCTTCAAACATACCAGATTGTTGTATTTGTCTTTCCCTTTCCAACTGTACTGAAACCAGATCACTGAACAATAACAATTTGGTCACAAAACTAAAGCAAAATAAAGTAAAAAAAAAAAACAAGAGGGAGGGGCGCCTGAGTGGCTCAGTTAGTTAAGCGTCTGCCTTCGGCTCAGGTCATGATCCTGGGGTCCTGGACTCGAGCCCCGCATCGGGCTCCCTGCTCAACGGGGAGCCTGCTTCTCCGTCTCCCTCTGTCATTGCCCCCACTTGTGCTTTCTGGCTCTATCTCTCTGTCAAATAAATAAATGAAAAATCTTAAAAACAAAACAAAACAAAAAACAAACAAAAACGAGGGAGTGGGATGCTATTGCAGACGGCTAGTAGAACTAGTTGCCCTGTTTGACAGCTAGTGAACACAAAAATGTAAAGTTAGGTTATGCAAAGAATAAGGGTTTGTGTAAATACTAAATTTATGCAACTGTGTGTTCATTGTGGCAGGTGAGGCCAGTTCATTTGCCAGAATCTCTGCCCATGCCCCTCTCTCTGGGTAACCTTCTGCTGCCTATCAAAGTCTGAGAACAACATCCTAATCACTATGAATGATCAGCTGGCTTCCTGCTGAGATCAAAGATGGATTTTCTTTGTCAGCTTTCTTTACAACAACAATATACAAAGTAAATATTGCTGTGGCTTTATAAATCCAAACTCCTTAGAAATGTTCTTCCAAAATAATACAAAAAAAGGACTAGCATTTATATAGTGCTTTACTTATTATTATCACATTATAATCATTGTTATTATTATTCTAATCACATGTATTACCTAAGGATTTCTACTATAGGAGAAACCAAATATATAACAAAATATTTAGAAAAAGGTAAAGTTTCGGGAAATAACAGTAAGAATTATTTAGTCTTGGAAAAGAGATATTTTCCAAAAGTAATTATCTGAATGCTTTCAGCACTCTTCTGATTAAAATTTCCTTCAAAATTGCTCAAATATTAAAATTACCTTCAAAATCTTCTGAAGCTATTTTCTAAGTCATTATGCATTCACTGAGAGCTTAATTATTTAGATTTCATTATCTATAACCATAAAAAATACAGTCTTTGTGGAAATGCATACTTCACAAAACACATCATTATAGTAAACATTCATTTGTACAAAATGATTGAGAATAATACGTTTTAATTAATTTAGAAGTAACCAATTTTTAAAGAATTAGGAAATATAAGCAAGTCTCATATGAAATCTTCTAAAAATAATTTTGATTTTCACAAGCTATTCATAAATATCTTACTGATAATGTTTTAACAACTATTGTTAACATCAATTGCCATTCTATACTAAGAAATAAAACAATTATTATAGTTTTCCTTTTTTTCCCATTAGGTTTAGAGTTATTGTCATTCTCTAAAAGATTGAAAAATTAGGTTTTATTACAATATAAAAGCAGAAGTCATAGCAGTTGTTGTGCATTTAAAATAATATATTTTAGAAAACAGACACATTTTGAAATTCGTTTCAGTGCCAGTCATTGAATGGAAAGTATATCAGTGTCAGTAGGAAAGTAATGCACTGTTCACAGCACATCACAGGAGTCCACAGATGGCCACAGCAAATAGGCTAACCTCCTACTAGTCTCACAGTTCTTACTGAAATTAGCAGGAAATGAATGTATCTTCTTAGTGAACTCATATTTATTTAAAACCATACCAGTTCCTATTACCATTTTCATGACAGAAAATATATATTTAGTAGCCACCTTCCTCATTTAATATAAATGAGATAAACTATTCTCCAGGAAATCAAAAAAAGAAAGGGGAGAGGGAGGGAAAGAGAAAGAGGAGAGAGGGAGGAAGGAAGGAAGGAAGGAAGGAGAAAGAAAAAGAAAGAAAAATTATGTTTCTGAAAGGGAAGATGTTTAAGTCCTTACTTTTTTTTTTTTAAGATTTTATTTATTTATTTGCCAGAGAGAGAAAAAGACAGAAAGCACAAGCAGGGGGAGCGGCAGGCAGAGGGAGAAGCAGGCTCCCCCACTGAGGAGGAAGCCTGACTAGGACTCGATCCCAGAACCCTGGGATCATGACCAGAGCTGAAGGCAGACGCTTAACCATCTGAGCTACCCAGGCGCCCCTAAGTCCTTACTTTTAAAATATGGGTCATTTCAGGTGAAAAATGTTCTTGGGAGGGTCTTTGAAATAATTACCCTTTTTATGGAAAAAACTATTTAAATAAATATTAGGGAAGATAGCCTTACATAACTGAAAAAACTTAAACAAATGTCTTTGTACAGTAAAACATAATGCTTTAAGGTTATGGATCAGTGGCTTGAAACACACAGAGATCACATGCTCTCTCTGTTATTTGCTCCAGTCACTGGAAGGAGAGACTACTACCTATGCTCTGTCTGCTAGGATGTCTCTCTGTCAGCATCTGAGTGGTGGTTTGAAGCAAAAATAATGTCAGGGTTTAGATTCTCCAGAGACCAACTTGCCCACTCACTCTGTCAGGATTTGAGAAGTTCTGAATCATTTGTACTGACAGGCTCTTGATTTGCCCTTTTCAGGTCTAGGGTCTGTTGTCTTCTTTTGAGTTTTGCCAGATTTTTAACGTTTTTTTTTTAATCCTCCAGGAACCAATGAATAGTTCTTTGGTTTGTAGGCGTCCCTCATGTGAGTAAGGGTGATGCTGTAGGGAGTTTGTAATGTCGAGTTTGTTAAGGATAAAGTGTTCGGTTCTGTCTTTTATCCTATTCAAAACTTTAATACTTGAAATCTCTAAGATGATAGAACTTAACGTACATAGTTCTTGTAGCATTTTTCTGTTACAAAATAGAGCTCAGAATCATTTTCATAAGTTGAGATATAAAGTCAAAATAAACATGAACTTAAGGGTTGGCTCATAAATTAACTAATAGGAAGAAGCTCACAGTAATCATAGGCTTAAGTGACACTGCTAATTTTTCTCTTTTTTATTTATTATTATTATTATTTTTATTTATTTATTATTTTTGCCAGGGACCGCTAGCACTTTTGACACAGGACCATGTTGTACATATAATTCTGTGACAGTACATTACTTGAGAGTCATGTTTGGGTGGTTGGGGAAAAAATAAATAAAACATTTTTTAAAAAAGGATAACTTCTAATAGTAATTTGTGATACTGATTATGCAATTATTGCTTTTTACCAGTTAAAAGTTTGGGATCTGAGGTCAGACAAAGGTGCAAATCTGGCTCCAAGAATGAACAGGCCTTGGGGTGCCGGGGTGGTTCACTGGGTTAAGCTGCTGCCTTCAGCTCTGGTCATGATCCCAGGGGTCCTGGGATCAAGCCCCATATCAGGCTTCCCTGCTCAGTGGGGAGTCTGCTCCTCCCTCTCCCTCTGACCACCCCCCCAACTGCTGATGCACTCGCATGCGCACTCTCTCTCTCAAATGAATAAATGAAAAATCTTTAAAAAAAATGAACAGGCCATGTAACACTTGAATATATTACCTAACTGTGTCCACTCATTTATTTATCTATAAATGTATGATAATGAAGATAAAAATCTCATAGGAGTGTTGTGAGATTTAAATTGCACAATGCATGTGAAATTGTAGCATAGTACATTGCACATTTTTTATCCCCTTAAAATTTAGCTGCTGTTACTGTTCAGCATCATGCCTTTCTCATCATCATCATTATTGATTGACTTGTTCATGTTTTTCTCCACAGTTTGATCACACATAGTAACTTGCCCAGAAAAGTTTCTCCATATTTGCTAATCAAGTTGAGCTAAATATAAATATTCATTTCATTTTGTATTACTTTAGGATCAAGTTGTCCCTCTCCCTCTCCTAATACTGAGCACATTGGTAAATATCATTTTTTGAGAGACTCCTGTTTAGGGCTGATTGACAATGGCTTCAAGTGTGCTGGTCCTAAAGCCATTGGATAACAACTGATTTACAAGAAACTAGAGATCAGTGTGAGGAACCCACAAGACCTGAATAATATAGGCAAAGAATATACAGAATGCTCACTATTTCCCACAGGATTTCGATTTAACTGGGAAAATTATAATTTTTATTTTTATAAAGAAGGTGGCAAAAGCATATAATCTAAATCTGATGCAACAATATTTGGAAAAGGAAAACAGATCCACTATACTTAGAGGAAGATCAGGTTTCACTTTTGGAAGACAAAATGGTCTAAATGTGACCTAGAGAGTAGAATGCTTAATGCACCCTAATCATTTTATGGCACTGTATGGAAAATGAAGTAACTAGTTCCATCCCTGTGATTTATTACGTATGAGATATTGAATAACATTCTTAATCTCTCAGAACTTTTAGTATTTTTAGCTTTAAGATGAGGGTAACCACATCTGACCTTCCTCAATCACTAGAATCAAATGACAGATTATCAAAAATGAGATCAGCATATAAAGGTATATAATGTACTATATATAATAGGTGCTCTAATTATAGCAGGTATGTTATGATCTTAACAGTTTAATAACTCAGAATTTTAATAGGGTATATATACACTGTGAAGTGTGTGTATATATAATATAAATTATATATATCAATATATAATACATTATATATACATTATACACATATATGGGCACTATGGTGTATAATATATGTATTATATACACATTGCATATGCATAATATATATATTATGTGTTATGCACATTATATATGTACACTATATAATACAGATACATATATTATAGACATAGATTATGTATACATTATACATATTACATATGTGTAATATATTTACCCTATTCACTTCCACTTATGCCCCTTAATTTCCATGTTTGTTTGTTTAGTTGTATGCTGCTAGATGCAGCATTTTGCTTCCTTAGGTCACCCCATTTTATTCCTTGGTTTGGTGAGTTTAAGGTTTCTCTAAATTTTCTAGTAAGGAAGAAAGCAGAGCCCTTTTAAAATAACCATGCAATTAAGGGGACCTCCACTAAACTACTGTTCTAATTCCCAGCTATCCTACAAAGAGACTAAGTCTTGCTTTTAAACCAGGAAAACTTTGTCTCAAATATATGTGACTTTTCCCAAGCCTTGAGGATACAGATGAAACTTTTAAGTTCTCTTTGTTCAAGTATCAGATATTACTTTATCATAGCCAGGCTTTGAAATTGAAAAAATTGACATGATTAATGTCAATTTAAACATTGTCAAATGTCAAACCCCCATGTCTCTATAAATCAACACTTTTGCTTTCAAAGTTCTCTTCTATATAAAGATTCCAAACATTTGACTTCTTTGTACTTTCTGGGTCCTTTAATCTCCTCTTTCCTAAGGTGAATGAATATGTGCATTTGAGGTGATGAATATCATTGATTCTTTGTAGAAAGGAAAGATACAGAGCCATATATTAGTTTGCTAGGACTGCCATAACAA
Source organism: Eumetopias jubatus (assembly GCF_037043125.1). NCBI lineage: Eukaryota > Metazoa > Chordata > Mammalia > Carnivora > Otariidae > Eumetopias > Eumetopias jubatus. The sequence continues at coordinate 78,059,134 of NW_028274820.1, forward strand.
AGTACCACAAATTGGGTGACTTAAGCAACAGAAATGTATTGTCTCAGTTTGGGACGCTAGAAGTCCAAGATCAAGGTGTTGGCAGTTGGTTTATTCCAAGGGCTTCAAGGGAGAATCTATTCCATGACTCTCTCCTAGCTACTGATGGTATGCTGGCCATCTTTGGCATTCCTATGTGCATCACCCCAGGCTCCATCTTCATGTTCACATGGCATTCACCTTATATCTGTGGCCGTGTCCAAATTTCCCCTTTGTATAATTACACCAGTAGTGTTGGATTAGGAGCCTGCCCTACTCCAGTATGACCTCATCTTAATTAATGACATCTGCAATGACCATACTTACAAATAAGGAGACATTATGAGGTACTGAGAGTTAAGACTTCAACATATGAATGGGGGGGTGCACAATTCAACTCATAACAGGCCATAAGGACAAAGTGTAAAAACTCTCTTAGTTAATGCATCTAAATTCTGTCCTGCAGTGAATTAATCTTAATGGTTTATTCATTATAGCATCCCCTCACCAATATAGACCATGTACTTCTTTGTAATCTAATCTATAGCAAAAACGCTGGTTTCTTCCTGTTGTGTGCTCTGTACACCAAAGGAAAAGGGTGCTCATATGTGTCTTTTAATGAGGACGCTACATTTAATTGCGTATATCTGTGCTATTAGGAAGAAAGGTCATAATAAAAATATAAGCAATAAAGAATATGTGATTTCTGTTTCCACATATTAAATAAAAACTAGCTTTGATACTTCTGACTATTGAAAATTTCCTTTTTATATTCCTAGAATTTATTGCATAACAAACACCAGCAAATTTTGGAAGAGTAGCTCACTCCTACACAAATTATCCTAGTTCTTTATTATGATGTAAACACATTTAAACAAACTCTATGTGGTTTGAAGAGTAAACAATTTATTAAGATAATATCCATCCTAACAGGTGTGAGTTGATAGCTCCATTGTGGCTTAATTTTCATTTCCCTGATTATTAGTGATGTTGAACACTTTTTTATGGACCTGTTGGCTATTTGTATGTCTTCTTTGGAAACGTGTCTCATCAGACCCTCTGCCCATTTTTTAATTGGGTTATTTTGTTTTCTGTTGAGTTGTATGAGTTCCTAATATATTTTGGATATTAACCCTTCGTCAGATATATGGTTTGCAAATATTTTCTCCCATTCTGTATGTTCCCTTTTATTTTGTGATTGTTTTCTTTGTTGTGCATAGTATTCAGCCATTAAAAAAAAAATCTGCTATTTGCAATAGTGTGGATGAAACTGGAGCCTGTGATGCTAAGTGAAATAAACCAGAGAAAGACAAATACTGTATGATCTCACTTATATATAGGCTCATAAATTGTCAAACTCGGAACCAGAGAGTAAATGGTAGTTATCAAGGTCTGAGAGGGGTGGAAAAATGAGGAGATGTTAGCCAAAGGGTACAGACTTCAACGTATAAGATGAATGAGTTCTGGGGATATAATGTACAACATAGTGACTATAGATAATAATACTGTATTGTATACTTGAAATTTGCTAAGTGAATAGATCTTAAGTGTTCTCACCATACCAAAAACAACAACAACAACAACAACAACAAGATAGTTATGTGAGGTGATAAATGTGTTAATTAGCTTCATTATGGTAATCATTTCAAAATGTATACATATATCAAATATCAAACCATCACATTGCATACCCTAAATATATATAATTTTTATTTATGAATCATTTCCCAGTAAAGCTGGAAAGATAATTTTAAAATAATAATAATAAAAAGAGTTTATCAGGAAGTGTAAAATAGGAGTTAACACAGCTTTTTCTTTCAGTAATATGTATATGTTACTCATTCTTCTTTAACCTATGGTGTCATTGCTATGAAATGAAATTCTCATGCCCTTTCTATATGTTGTAATACCAAAAACAGTAGGTCCCTGTTTTCCATTTACCTAATATAAAAATATTTTTATAATGCTATATAATTTTTTAAGCTAGAAAAACTATACACATAAAATGTAAAGAGTATATACTATTTTCACCTATCTCTACCAATAATTTATTTAAAAATGTATATAAAGCTGAAAAAACAAAGGTTATATATTCATAAGGAGTTACTCCATTTAGTATTTCTGAGGAGACAGTGTGAAGTTGAGGAATATTTTTTAAATATTTCTGATTTTTCTCATCCTTTTAACATGATATGAGAATTTGGATGCATAGAGTCATAGCATTTGTCCCAAGAATCATTATGATAACTCTCAATTATCTTCTTTGTAATTGACATTTTGAAGGAACAAATAAGTTCCTAGTTTGATTTTTATTTTGTTGGAAGTAACCTGTGTACTCACTTATATATAATGAAGCTTACTCTGCAGAAAAATAAAAAGTCAACTCACAAGGAAAAAAACATATGAATATATTTGTTGCAGCTGTCAGGAAACAATGCTCCATAAATATTTCCATATTTCCTCACATTCAGGGCTTACTGAACAAAGATTACTGACAACCTATGTAAAGGATGATTGAAGGGAAAAAAACAACAAGCCTTGTAAGTTTCTGAGAAATTTATAAACAATCTTCCCTGGAGTCATTTGTTTACATTCCAGGGGTTGTAAACCCAGAGACCTTCTCCCTCCAGAGACTATGTATTTATATTCCAGAGCAAACATCAATTCCTTTCCATCTTTGGAGAGATAGATGTGCCAGCCACCTTATATAAGTTCCCAGTTTCATAGTTTTGGGATTACCCTCCTGTGATACATACCCTGCAATACATAGAGTTGACATCTGCTTTCATCCCTTAATCCTGTGGTGATATGGAGCATGGGAACTGGTACAAGGTATTTTGTGAATCCCAAGTCTGGTTTCTGATACAAGGAAATACTGATTCTCTCTCTGTGTGTAACATAGTAATGTATAATTATGCAAGTAGGGTAACACCTCAAACCATTCTTTCATAGTTTCAGGTGGACTAACTACAGAGGAAATGAACAAGTATAAATCCTATAAAGGTATGATCTAGATCTATATGGATTAGTCAAACTTGATAGTTCTCAAATGTAATACAGAGAAAGAAAAAAAGTTACCAAAAAATATAGAGTGTAATACAATTTAGTTCAATGTAATTTGTGTTGTAATATTATTTGAGAATATTCTAATCTCCTTCAAAAGACTAGAAAAACAAACAGAATTGATAAAATACATAAGTGTTAAGCAAAGAGAGAAAATAAGCTGCAGCTTATGAGCTATAAGCAGTATTTTGTAAGTTGTGTTAAGATATATGATGAAACAAGTTGCTTGTGAGATAAAGAAATCATATGTTAAATATAGATCATAAGTTAGTAACCTCAAGACATGTTAAAGATAGATGGAATAATTAGAACAAACAAAAGTACTACTTTTAAATAGAAATCAATGGAAAGATCAAGTCATATGCTATAATTATGTCAACAATAAGCTGACAATTGTTATCTTTAAATTGGCTATCTATTTATGACTCCTATTATGTTCCCATTTGGTCTCTCATGGACTCAGAACAAGAACAGCTAAAAGAAGTAACTGCTCAGGTTACTAGACTAGTTATTGATCTATAGCCGTGACCAGGACTTCTTGTTTGGCATCTCTTTGACGGGGCAAGTATGTTTATGTTGGCATCTTCATTCTATTAAACTCCTGACTCAAATCTTAGGTCTGGTCCCCATAAAACACCATTAGTTGGTAAGACTGGCATGGCAGACAGAGGTACAGATACACATGATGTTGTGTAACCTAGGGTTCAGGAAGTTTGGTCTTTCATTGTATTTTCTTGTTTACTCCTTGCTTCCTGCTATTATGTTTTTAACTGATTTTGTAAACCATGCCATTCAGAATCTTAATCTGGCCTGACAGATTAAGGAATATCAGGAATAACCTTTAGAATAGTTTTCCTGATATTATCTCTTGGGCTTCTATTGCGTAAAGATAATTTTTCCACAGATGGGGCGCCTGGGTGGCTCAGTCAGTTAAGTGTCCAGCTCTTGGTTTTGACTCAGGTCATGGTTGGGTCATGAGAAAAAGCCCCACATTGGACTCCACGCTCAGTGCGGAGCCTGCTTGAAGACTGTCTCCCTCTGCCCCTCTCCCTTCAAATATTATAAATAAATCTTAAAAAAGATAACATCCCACAGATAATTAAGATATGAAATAAAACTATGTATTATTTGTTGGACATGTTTTACTACCAAAGAAAGGGGTATGGAAGGACATTAAAATACATTAAAACGGCTATGATAAGGCAAAGGGTAGCAGAATGGGAAAAGAGTTCCTATTTATAGAGAGGTTAAACTTTATATGTATCTCCCTTTCATAAAGGACACTATATTACTTGAGTAATTGGAGATTAATAAAAAGTAATCATGACATTATTTTATTTTTTAGTGTATATTGATCATTTAAATAATCAAATTAGAGTCTTAATTCTTCTCTTTGACAATGATTTTCATTCTATTAATTCCAGTCCATTCTCTAGAGATCTGCTCTCATTCTCACACTGATTTTCTTCTGGATCCCTATATTCACCAAGCCCCTACTAACTTCCTGGCTAATGTAGAAGCTTTTTCCTCTGCTTGGAACACTCTACCTTTTGTTTGCCATCCTAATTCTCTTTCAGATACCAGTTCATAGACTTTTACTTATTCTTTTTTTATACCCGTAATGTATTCATAACTTCCCTGTGATGCACTTAGTAACTGTGATTATTTCATAAATATATTTCTTTGCTTCTAGGCTGTGAGCTTCATTAGGGTAAGGATTATATATGAATTTCATCACCATTATATTCCAGTTACCAAATACATTGCCTAACAAATAGAAGATGATTAATAAATAAAGAAAAGTATCATGAGAGATCAGGAAAGATGAGAATGGGAAAGTGTGCCTCTTAAATTTAGTGGCATGTAAATAATTTGAGACTTGAGTAATTAAAGTTATGCTGGACAAGTGAGGTAGAGTCCAGATACTAGTCCATGGAGAAATTGGTATTAAGGTACAGAAATAATAAGTACAGAAAATTTATTTTAGAAGTTTGATTTTAAAGGAAAAGACAAATATTGGGGAGTGCCTGCAGGTAGAGTGGGAATGAAAAAAGTTTTTATTGGGACGCCTGGGTGGCTCAGTCATTAAGCATCTGCCTTCGGCTCAGGTCATGATCCCAGAGTCCTGGGATCAAGTCCCACATCGGGCTCCTTGCTCAGTGAGGAGCCTGCTTCTCCCTCTCCCTCTGCTGCTCCCTCTGCTTGTGCTCTTTCTCTCTCTCTGTCTCTGACAAATAAATAAATAAAAATCTTTTAAATAAAGTTTTTATTGCTAAGTGTGTTGTTATATTTAAATCTGAGAGAACACATGTGAATGCTATTCAGAATATTCTAATGGAAAGAAATAAATTGAAGATATGGCAGTGGGAGGGGAGAATTTAAAGTAAAAGTCCTTGATAAGGTCAAAGAGGAGGAAGTATAGGGTAAAAACAGGAATATATTGTCATGAAATTTGGAGAAATGTGCTTACACAATTGTAATAGGGCTGAAAGAAGAAAATATCTTCATATTGTGATATGGGGACATCTTCTTTAAGAAAAGTAAAGAGATATGGAGTTGGTAGTAGGTTAAATGTTTGAAAAATATAGTGAAGTTTTACTGGTACTCCTAAATGGAGAGCTAAGTGATTTTTTTAGATAGCAGGATAACTATATTTAGAGAATCATTAAGGTTAATGACCGTTACTTAAATAGGTGGAGAAATATCCCCAATGGGAAATTTTATCTAAAAGTATTCAAGAACTTAAGACAAGCATGAAAGATTGTGGGCTTTCATTACTTTAATATAATTTTAAAAAAAGAAAAGAAAAGGAACAAAGTAAAATACTTTTAGGATATTGGAGAGTACTGGAATGATAGACTTTAATTTTAAGCAGGAAGATGATGCATAGGAAAAGAGTAAAGTGGTAAAATCCATTTGTTAATTATCACATTATAATTAATCTTTATATAATTAAGGAAAATCCCTTAGTTTCTTCTTCAAAAAAAGTTGTTTAGTTGCTGTTGTTGTTTCTGTCCTTGGGTCATTATTCTTTTGTTTTGTTTTGTTTTTCTCAAGGTTTTATTTAAATTCCAGTTAACATACAGTGTAATACTAGTTTCAGGTATAGATGGATCATTATTCTTAATGTAAATAAAGTTTACCATTGTTCTAAGTTCCACTAATATTCCTTTATGAAGTACTTTGAGTTTTAAAGTTATTTTATGCAGATTTGTCTTCATTGAGCTTTCATATTCATGAATGCAATATGCCATTATATCTGTTCAAATTTACCTCTATTTTCTTGAATAATGATTTCTAATTTTCTTAATAAAAGTTTGGCACACTTCTTGCTACATTTATTTGTATGTACCTTATCATGTTAGTTGTTAGGATAAATAATAACTTTTCTAAATAACTTTTCTGAACTTCTTTGCTGATGTATAGAAATGCAGATGATTTGTACCTTTTGCTCTTGTATGGAGCCAATTTGTTAAGCTCTCCTTGTATCCCTGGGACTTTCAGATTTTAAGATTCTATGTAGGCATATCACTCTTGAATAACAACAGCTTGCTTTTTTCCTCTCTAGTTCCTTAGATTTAACTTGCAATTTTTACTACGTTGGAGAGGACCTACCTTACAATGTTGAATAGACTTAGTGTTAATAGACGCTTTTGTTTTGTTCAAAGCTAGGTACTATTTTACTTATAATCCAGGAATGATATGCTGAATATTATTTATTACTTAGTTCTGAATACTAATTTGTTTCTATTATGATTTCTTCTATGACATAGACATTATTTAGAAGTTGGACACAAACACACACATAATCACACATATACACATATACTGACTGGGAGGTCAAATGCATTTTCATAGTGTATTCAAACAGTCTGTCTATAGATTATTTTCTGAATTTTCTGTGAGTATATTAATGTCACCTGTGAATAATGACAGGTTTATTTCTCCCTTTCCAGTTATTGTGTATATTTAAAAAACTCTGTCTTAATTTATTATCACAGTAAACACTGAATAGAAGAGTAGATAGAGAGTGTCCTTGGATCCTTCCAGATTTAAGTGGGAAAATTTCTCAGTTGGTATGATTTTTTTTTTTTTATAGAACCTGAAGATCTGCCTCACAAACACAGTTCTTCCATGCTTGGAAGGCAAATAAATCAGCATTCTGTTTGCTTATTTAAAATACTGAGTAGTATTCTCTACCTTTGATGCAAGTTACCTAACACATCAGTTATATATGTCCTTCAAAGTAAAATAACTGTCTTATTACTGGACTTTAGAGGAAAACAGCTCCCAGCACTGAGGTATCACAAAATTCTGAGAGTTAAAAATAGCTATTATGTCATGATTAATGTCAGACAGAAATTTTAATTAGGATGGAATAGCTCAGCAACACACACTGCTGAAAGGAAAATTGTATATATATATATATATATATATATATATACACATGCCATGCCACCCTAGTAACAAAGGATAGAGCCTATGAGGGTGTTTTTCTGTTTTGCTTTGTTTTCAGACAGTGTTTCCTCCCAGAATTATCTTAGGTGCTAATGACAGAAACCACAGAAAAGCTAAAAGCACTGGATTATGTAATATCTATATTTGAGAGATATGTGGAAAATGATAATAAAAAGAACCAAAAAAATGCTTTTAACTGTATATATTGAATACAGATATTTAGAGGCATAGGTCAGAAAATTACCAACTTAATGGATGAAAAAAGCATTTATAGTAATCTCTGTAGAGACCTTCATCTTCTACAGCTGAAGGACAGACTATTTTGAAGATCAGGGAAACAACCTGATTATAAGTGTGTCAAAATTTCAGAAAAGCTTGTATTCACAGCTTCAGTAAGTTTCTATTTAAAATTGGGCCCTCATATAAAAAAAAAAATTGGACTCTGAAATTTGTGATGGGGGTCTACAGGTAGATAAGCTTGAAAATACTGAACTCCCAATTCCCATCCCTAATGCCAAAAGATGGTAGGCTCCTTCTTAATGAGGTCCCTGTAGATAGTACTCAAGACTTTTTCCCACTTCTATCTTGGCCACAGCCAATAAATAACAAAGGGGCTAAGCATGGTTCAAAAGGGCGAATGCAGGCTATGCCAGGGAAAGATATGGATCATTCATGAAAGGAGTAGCGGGACCTGGATAAGATCTACCAATAAGATCATGTAAAGTGTGACTGGGAATAATCTTGAAAGTCCTGGACCAACAAAAGTAGAGTATAAATCTGAATAAGGGAAAGTTTGTTGATATGGAGATAACAACCCCTGTTTCGGTGTTTAAATGACTCTGGAGCCTGTCTTAGCACAATGCTGGAATGCAACTTGAAATACTGGAAAAAGTGATGGCCACAATGTACAAGGTGGAAATGTCAGAACTTGCAATTTTTACTCTTGGCAGATTTTGAGGAAGAAATCAAATGCATATTCAAATAAATCTGTTTTAAAAGATCCAAGGACCTATTAGATTCTATTTTCCTTGGCAAATTCCACAAGACAGGCTTTTACTAAAACAATAAGGAATTCGTGTGTGAGTGGCACACTTGAATCATTTAGAAGGTCCTCAATGGTCACAGCTGATGATAAGTGATACTATTAAGGAATGGGGAGTTACCAATGATGAACAAAATAGATTTGCAAAATAGACTGGGGCAGGAACCCGACCTTTATGAAGCTCTGACAATATGAGATTGTGTTGCCTAAAAACTTTCCTCAAATATTTCAGAATTTAAATATGGGGTATTAGGAGATGATTGATAATGGAAGGAGAGGCAGAAAAGATACAGAGAAGAGCTAATCCACATTAACATTAGTTATTTTGGTCAGAATCTTCAGAAGACTCGGGATGATTATCCAATTGATCAATTATTTTCTGAATTGTCTTTGAGTTCCAATTCAAATGAGTCCTTGCTTTCCTTGAGTTTCTCTCCTTTGTAAATGACCTTATTCAATGTTTGAGGTCTAGTTTCAACTATGCTATCATTTTTCTTAACTATCTTCCATCTGTTGCAATTACCCCCTCCCAGTTACATAACTGAATTCTCATCTTTTAAAATACCTTATTCATCACACTGTCTGTTCCTGGTTATGAGTCTTTTGGTAGACTTTGCAATGTACCCACCCTACCCGTATGTCTAGGCTTAACAACGATGGTCAAGCTGTAGGTATCTTTATTGCCCCTCCCTCACAGATAGAAAGTGTGGAAGTTCTCAATGAAATTGTCCCTGCAGAAACATGTGCTGTGTCTGTATGTATAAATTCATGTATTTTGAAGCAAGTTAATGAGTGTTTTTCCTAGAGCAGAGCTAATTTTTACATAATAAGAAATTAAGGATTTTGACCATATATGTGCTAATTTACTTCCTTTAAACCTTACTTGTGAGAGAGTTGACAGGATTTATTTGATAAAAAAGAGAAACTTTGTTAATTTTATTGTGAGCTGGCTTGTACACATACCACTTTCCAGCTAATTGGACTATTGGAATGTTATTACATGATCAAAATCATCTCTCTCCAATATCGTTAGGCTGAAATATCGTGTTAAATGTTATCAAAAACTGCAAAACATAGTAAACATGTGGATTTGGAAGGCCATCTTCATGATGATTTTTTAGATTTTTTTCATTTCTATTGTAAAAGTTTTTTTTAATATTTGTCTTCTATTTACCTAATTCAGATACTAAGCCATATCCAGATATCCACTTTATTTATGTCATATTACTGTAGTTCAGAAATCCAAGTTTTACTGCAGTCAAAATTAGTTCTTAGGTGCTAAACCAAAATGTGTGCAAAAAGCAGATTATAACATTCAAAACTGCCGCTTTCTAATATCCGTAACATGTAATTTAGAAGTTTTCAATATCCCTCTTATACATTTTATATTCCCACATTTATGTTTTATGAAATCCATTAATTTCCCATAACATAAATTACTTTGGGTAGTACATAGAGTGTTATGATTGCACAGCATCATTTTCTCACTGTCTCTTGAGGTTATACATGCGTCCTCTGAAATAAAATTCTCATGGATAGTCACTAATGATTGATATAATCATTTTATTCGATTTAAAAATAAAAATTAAAAATTCATACCACTGAATTTAATAAAATGTTGGTGACCTATGTTTCCAAAATAAGCACATTCATATTATACAGAAAATTGCACTTAAAGACAGTTTTGTTTTTTTTTTTCCATTTGACAGAGATGGTGATAACCTTGTCCCCACACATCTCTCACCATGGAAGCTCTGTATCATCAAAATGAATCAGCTATTCCATGGAAAATATCGATATACTACTGTGGCTTCATTTGATGTTATAAGAAATAACCAGTGTGTAGAAAAATCTATAAATTTCTAATGTTCACAGCACTGGAAAATATAACTGGGAAGAAAAATGATCTTATTTAACATATTTTTACTCAGCACTTCCAGTGGTTCCAGTTATACTGCTGTGGATAGTATAGATAATTTTGTCCTTTGTACTTCATATTAAATTGCTTGGAGATTTTTTCCTCTTTTAAAATTTACTTAATGAAAAAGACACTAATCATAAATTAAAAGTTTAGTAGGAAAGCAGCAATAATGAAAACTGCTTATTTAAAATACAAAAATATGTGCAAATGAAGAAAAATGATGTCTTTTACTTGGAAATGAACAGATGTCATTGTTTTTCAATCCTGCCAAAAAAGTAACTAAATGCAAATCATTCTCATACAAGGTATACCAAAACCTGAAATCGGTGAAGCTCTCAGGAGCCATTCTGGAAAAAGAAATGAAAATTAAAAGATAACCCCCTTGTAATTAATTATTAGATTTTTAGTTGTCTTGCCTCAGGGAGCAGAGATTTTGAAAACCAGTGTAAAAAAAATAACTGTTTTAGCAATAACAAATGGAATCATAGATTATCTTAAACCAAATCTCTTACCTCTTGGAAGCCTTGAAATAAATATAACTATTATTGTATTTATGTTGAAAGATATTAAAATGAGATTTATAATTAAAAAACTGATCAGAATAACCAATGGATTTCAGTTCCAAGCAAATGTATTGCCTTAGGTATTATTTTTTTTTCAAATTCTGTATTCTAGACTTTGCCAAAATGAATAAACCCCACAATCTCAAGTATGTTAGCTGCTGATCATCACTGACAAGTGGCTTGAGTCACATTTCTTTGTTTGTCTTCTCTAGTCTTCTTTCCATGTGAATATTTTAAATTACCACTTAATACTTCTTTGTGTGTATGAGCTTTAAGAATCACAGGACGAAAATGGATAACTCGTGACTATTTTGGTCAAATTTTTGTTGTTTTACACTCTGTATTTATAACAATTGTTAGACAGCTCACATTTCTTATGTACTTATTCCATTCTCCACACTGGACTTTTGAATGGAGAGAGCCTAATGACCCTCAATGATTCCTCCTTTTTTTATATCGATTCCCTTGAGTAATCCTCTTTTAGTGTGGGTGAGACCTATGACTTCTAACCAGTAGAATGTAGCAAATATGATGACATGCCACGCCTGTAATTATGATATGTTATATAAGATTCCATCATGCTAGTACATTTGCTTGCTCTCTATTGCTGACATTGAAGAAGAAAGTTGTCATAAATTAAGTGACCGTATTGGACAAGCCTACATTCCAAGGAACTGGAGGAGGTTTCTACGAGCTGAACATGGCCATCACCAAAAAACTAAAACCCTCTTCCTGAAGCCAGAAGAGAAATGAATGCAGCTAATAATTTGACAGAATTGGAAAAGGTTTTTTTCTGTAGTCAAACCTCTGATAAGACCACAGCACTAACTGATTCCCAGACCGCAGCCTGATGAGAACCTGAAGCTGAAAACTCAGCTAAGCAGACTGACCCACAGAAATTGTGAGATAATACATGTGTGTTGCTTTAAGCTAAGTGTGTAATAATTTGCTAAACAGCAATATAAAGCTGTTACATAAGTGCATACATATTTACCTCACCAAACTTCCAAGGACGTTATGAGTCAAGCACCTATATTTCACTGATGAGAAAACTAAGGATAAGATAGACTAAATAGGGGCGCCTGGGTGGCTCAGTCGTTAGGCGTCTGCCTTCGGCTCATGGTCCCAGGGTCCTGGGATGGAGCCCCACACTGGGCTCCCTGCTCTGTGGGAAGCCTGTTTCTCCCTCTCCCACTCCCCCTGCTTGTGTTCTCTCTCTTGCTGTGTCTCTCTCTGTCAAATAAATAAAATCTTAAAAAAAAAAAAAAGCCTAAATAATTTACTCAAGTTCACAGAGTTGGTAAATGTCCAAGCCAAGATTCCAAACAATGTAATATCAATGATCTTGATATTTTGTGCTGTTAATACCCTGCTGTATTCCTTTGCTCAAACATTGTTCTTGGAAATTTGACTTGACTTACTAACTGAGAATGCAACTCTTTCTTCATACATTCAATAACTTTTGCTTACAAATTATTATTGTTTATACACACACACACACAATGGTTTTTACTAATATAACAAAAATACAAAGTTAATTTTACCATCAAGTCAACAAAATATAGTTTAATGTGAATATAATTAATTCAAAAGATTTAATAAAATTAAACATGGTTGTAAGTAAGCTTCAGTTAATTATTTGGTTAGCTGGCAGCTTAAAATACTGCGTGGCCTTAGGTGGTTCTTAGGGGACTTTTCTCTCCATGTGGTCTTCTCTCCTAGAATGTATATACCAATCTCATTTTACATGGTAATAACAGAACAGCAAGAAAATGCAGAAGCAGAAGATTCAAGCCTTCTTTAGCCCTTTCTCAGAATTCACACAGAATTCATTTCTGTGAATTCTATTGGTCAAAGCAAGTCCCAAAGTCAATAAAGAGGGAAATGGTATGCACCTTCTAATGGGAGGAGCTACCAAAAAAATATATGGTCATTTTAAACTTCCACCCAAAAAAATGACTTCCGAACATACTATTGAAATAAAATAAGTAAGAATTAGCTAAGCAAAGAAATGATTAGAAGAAGGTTGTTCTAGTAAGAATATAATAAAAAGCCTATGATACATACAAAGAAATAGAAGCTGCTTAATTGCAGAATGTCAAGAAAAATATGGTGCATCATCTTCACAATATGGTGTATACTTTGGGGTTTTATTTTTAAGGATTTATTAATTCATTTGATGGGGAAGTGGCAGAGGGAGGAAGACAGAATCCTCAAACAGACTCCCCACTCAGTGTGCAACCCAAAGCAGGGATCCATCTCAAGACCCTGAGATCATGGTCTGAACTGAAACGAAGAGTTGGATGCTCAACTGAGTGAGCCACGCAGGCACCCTGGTGTATACTTTTTAGAGAAGTTATCTTAATGCAAGTGTATAATCTAACTGTATTCTGAATTATTAACACAGAGAGAATGTCATATGTCATTGCAGGTGTAAGTGTGCACAAGGATTAATGTGAACATTTTCATGAAAAGGAAATATTTTCTATACACTTAGAGAGGCACATTTGTTTTATAACTTCCATAGTACCTCCTCTCCATTCACTTATAAAAAAATCCCAAAACGTTTCTCTAGGGCAGCTATTTTATATTTATATATATTTTATAAATATATATTTATATGTATAAAAATCATGTATATTTATTACATATAATAAGTTATATATAATTATTGATATATATATAAGATATATAAATATACATAAATATGTAACACCCTATAAATCTGCATAAAGTTCTTAATAGATTAAAGTTTTTTAAATTTTATTATGTTATGTTAATCACCATACATTACATCATTAGCTTTTGATGTAGTGTTCCATGATTCATTGTTTGCATATAACACCCAGTGCTCCATTCAGTATGAGCCCTCTTTAATACCCATCACCAGGCTAACCCATCCACCCCACCCTGAACCCTCAGTTTGTTTCTCAGAGTCCATAGTCTCTCATGGTTCATCTCCCCCTCCAAATCCGCCCCCCTCATTTTTCTCTTCCTACTATTTTTTTTTAACATATACTGTATTATTTGTTTCAGAAGTACGGGTCTGTGATTCAACAGTCTTACACAATTCACAGCGCTCACCATAGCACATACCCTCCCCAATGTCTATCACACAGCCACCCCATCCTTCCCATCACCCCACTCCAGCAACCCTCTGTTTGTTTCCTGAGATTAAGAATCTCTTATGGTTTGTCTCCTTCTCTGGTTTTGTATTCATTCATTTTTCCCTCCCTTCCCCTATGATCCTCTGTCTTGTTTCTCAAATTCTTCTTATCAGTGAGATCATATGATGATTGTCTTTCTCTGATTCACTTATTTCGCTTAGCATAATACCCTCTAGTTCCATCTATGTCGTTGCAAATGGCAAGATTTCGTTTTTTTTTTTTTTTTTTGATGGCTGGGTAATATTCCTTTGCATATATATACCACTTCATCTTTATCCATTCATCTGTCAATGGACATCGTAGCTCTTTCCACAATTTGGCTATTGTGGACATTGCTGCTATAAACATCGGGGTGCACATACCCCTTCAGATCCCTACATTTGTAACTTTCGGATAAATACCCAGTAGTGCAATTGCTGTATCATATGGTAGCTCTATTTTCAACTTTTAGAGGAACCTCCAAACTGTTTTCCAGAGTGGTTGCATCAGCTTGCATTCCCCCCAACAGTGTAGGAGGGTTCCCCTTTCTCCGCATCCCCGCCAACATCTGTCATTTCCTCACGTTAATTTTAGCTGCTCTGACTGGTGTAAGGTGGTGTCTCATTGAGGTTTGGATTTGGATTTCCCTAATGCCAAGCAATGTTGAGCACTTTTTCATGTGTCTGTTGGCCTTTGGATGTCTTCTTTGGAAAAATGTCTGTTCATGCCTTCTGCCCATTTCTTGATTGGATCATTTGTTCTTTGGTTGTTGAGTTTAAGAAGTTCTTTATAGATTTTGGATACTAGCCCTTTATCTGATAAGTCATTTGCAAATATCTTCTCCCATTCTGTTGGTTGCATTTTGGTTTTGTGGACTGTTTCTTTTGCTGTACAAAAGCTTTTTATCTTGATGAAATCCCAATAGTTCATTTTTGCCCTTGCTTCCCTTGCCTTTGGCGATGTTTCTGGGAAAAAGTTGCTGCGGCTGAGCTCAAAGAGGTTGCTGCCTGTGTTCTCCTTTAGGATTTTGATGGACTCCTGCCTCACATTGAGGTCTTTCAACCATTTTGAGTCTACTTTTGTGTGTGGTGTAAGGAAATGGTTCAGTTTCATTCTTCTGCATGTGGCTGTCCAATTTTCCCAACACCATTTGTTGAAGACACTGTCTTTTTTCCATTGGACATTATTTCCTGCTTTGTCGAAGATGAGTTGACCATAGAGTTGAGGGTCCATTTCTGGGCTCTCTATTCTGTTCCATTGATTTATGTGTCTGTTTTTGTTCCAGGACCATACTGTCTTGATGATGACAGCTTTGTAATAGAGCTGGAAATCGGGAATTGTGATGCTGCCAGCTTTGCTTTTCTTTTTGAACATTCCTCTTGCTATTTGGGGTCTTTTCTGGTTCCATACAAATTTTAGGATTATTTGTTCCATTTCTTTGAAAAAAGTGGATAGTATTTTGATTTTGATGGGGATTGCATTGAATGTGTCGATGGCTCTAGGTAGCATTGACATCTTCACAATGTTTGTTCTTCCAATCCATGAGCATGAAACATTTTTCCATTTCTTTGTGTCTTCCTCAATTTCTTTCATGAGTATTTTATAGTTTTCTGAGTACAGATTCTTTGCCTCTTTGGTTAGATTGATTCCTAGGTATCTTATGGTTTGGGGTGCAATTGTATATAGGATCCACTCCTTAATTTCTCTCTCTTCTATCTTGTTGTTGGTGTATAGGAGTGCCACTGATTTCTGTGCATTGATTTTATATCCTGCCACTTTACTGAATTCCTGTATGAGTTCTAGCAGTTTTGGGGTGGAGTCTTGGATTTTCCACATACAGTATCATATCATCTGCAAACAGTGAGAGTTTGACTTCTTCCTTGCCGATTTGGATGCCTTTGATTTCTTTTTGTTGTCTGATTGCTGTGGCTAGGACTTCTAATACTATGTTGAATAGCAGTGGTGATAGTGGACATCCCTGCCGTATTCCTGACCTTAGGGGGAAAGCTCTCAATTTTTCCCCATTGAGAATGATATTCGCTGTGAGTTTTTCATAGATGACTTTTATGATATTGAGGTATGTACCCCCTATTCCTATACTCTGAAGAGTTTTGATCAAGAAAGGAGGCTGTACTTTGTCAAATGCTTTTTCTGCATCTATTGAGAAGATCATATGGTTCTTGTTCTTTCTTTTATTAATGTATTGTATCACATTGATTGATTTGCGGCTGTTGAACCAACCTTGCAGCCCAGGAATAAATCCCACTTGGTCGTGGTGAATAATCCTTTTAATATACTGTTGGATCCTATTGGCTAGTATTTTGGTGAGAAGAGTTGCATCCATGTTCACCAGGGATATTGGTAATTCTCCTTTTGATGAGGTCTTTCTCTGATTTTGGGATCAAGATCATGCTGGCCTCATAAAATGAGTTTGGAATTTTCCCTTCCATTTCTATTTTTTGGAAGAGTTTCAGGAGAATAGGTAGTGATTCTTCTTTAAATGTTTGGTAGAAATCCCCTGGGAAGCCATCTGGCCCTGGGTTCTTGTTTGTTGGGAGATTTTTGATGACTGCTTCAATTTCCTTAGTGGTTATAGGTCTGTTCAGGTTTTCTATTTCTTCCTGGTTCAGTTTTGGTAGTTGATACATCTCTAGGAATGCACCCATTTCTTCCAGATTATCTAATTTGCTGGCATAGTGTTGCTCATAATATGTTCTTATAATTGTTTGTATTTCTTTGGTGTTGGTTGTGATCTCTCCTCTTTCATTCATGATTTTATTTATTTTGGTCCTTTCTCTTTTCTTTTTGATAAGTCTGGCCAGGGGTTTATCAATCTTATTTATTAATTCAAAGAACCAACTCCTAGTTTCGTTGATCTGTTCTACTGTTCTTTTGGTTTCTATTTCATTGACTTCTGCTCTGATCTTTATTATTTCTCTTCTCCTGCTGGGTTTAGGCTTTATTTGCTGTTCTTTCTCCAGCTCCTTTAGTGTAGGGTTAGGTTGTGTATTTGAGACCTTTCTCGTGTCTTGTGAAAGTCTTGTAATGCTATATACTTTTCTCTTAGGACCACCTTTGTTGCATCCCAAAGATTTGGAACAGTTGTATGTTCATTTTCATTGGTGTCCGTGAATTTTTTTAATTCTTCTTTAATTTCCTGGTTGACCCATTCATTCTTTAGTAGGATGGTCTTTAGCCTCCATGTATTTGAGTTCTTTCCGACTTTCCTCTTGTGATTGAGTTCTAGTTTCAAAGCACTGTGGTCTGAAAATATGCAGGGAATGATCCCAATATTTTGGTACCAGTTGAGACCTGATTTGTAACCGATGATGTGATCTATTCTGGAGAACGTTCCATGGGCACTAGAGAAGAATGTGTATTCTCTTGCTTTGGGATGGAATGTTCTGAATATATCTGTGAAGTCCATTTGGTTCAGTGTGTCATTTAAAGTCTTTATTTCCTTGTTGATCTTTTGCTTAGATGATCTGTCCATTTCAGTGAGGAGTGTGTTAAAGTCCCCTACTCTTATTGTATTGTTGTCAGTGTGTTTCTTTGATTCTGTTATTAATTGGATTATATAATTGGCTGCTCCCATGATCCTGGAGTTCCGGGATTGAGTCCCGCATCAGGCTCCCTGCTCAGCAGGGAGTCTGCTTCTCCCTCTGACCCTCCCTCCTCTCATGTGCTCTCTCTCTCTCCTTCTCTCTCTCAAGTGAATGAGTAAAATCTTTAAAAAATAAATAAATAAAATAAAACTGTTAGATCTTCTTTTTGGACAGACCCTTATGTATGGTATAGTGTCCTTGCTCATCTCTTATTATAGTCTTTGGTTTAAAATCTAATTTGTCTGATATAAGGATTGCCACCCCAGCTTTCTTTTGGTGTCCATTAACATGGTAAATGGTTTTCCACACCCTCACTTTCAATCTGGGGTTGTCTTTTCGTCTAAAATGAGTCTCTTGCAGACAGCATATCAATGGGTCTTGTTTTTTAATCCAATCTGATAGCCTGTTTCTTTTGATTGGGGCATTTAGCCCATTTACATTCAGGGTAACTATTGAAAGATATGAATTTAGTGCCATTGTGTTGTGTGTAAGGTGACTGTTACTGTATATTGTCTGTGTTCCTTTCTGGTCTATGTTGCTTTTAGGCTTTCTCTTTGCTTAGAGGACCCCTTTCAATATTTTTTGTAGGTCTGGTTTCATGTTTGCAAATTCCTTTAGTTTTTGTTTGTCCTGGAAGCTTTTTATCTCTCCTTCTATTTTCAATGACAGCCTAGCTGGATATAGTTGAATAGTTGAATAGGAGAATAGGTGAATGGGAGAACAAAATGCTAACAGGGTAACAATGACACCAGAAAAATATACACTAAACAAATCAGAAAGGACCTGAAACCGGGGGAAAAGAAAGGGAGAGAAAGAAAATCAAAAAAAAGAGAAAAAAAGAATATGATCAAATATGATCAGGCTAATGAATAGATCAGTGCCACACACTAGATTGGCTGCATATTTTTCTCGTTTAGTGTTCTGAATATATCATGCCAGTACTTTCTGGCCAGCCAGGTCTCTGTGGATAGGTCTGTTGCCAATCTAATGTTTCTACCATTGTAGGTTACATACCTCTTGTCCCGAGCTGGTTTCAGGATTTTCTTTGTCTCTGAGACTCGTAAGTTTTATTATTAGATGTTAGAGTGTTGACCTATTTTTATTGATTTTGAGGGGGGTTCTCTGTGCCTCTTGGATTTTGATGTCTGTTTCCTTCCCCACATTAGGGAAGTTCTCTGCTATAATTTGCTCCAATATACCTTCTGCCCCTTTCTCTCTATCTTCTTCTGGGATCCCAGTTATTCTAATATTGTTTTGTCTTATGGTATCACTTATCTCTTGAATTCTGCCCTTGTGATCCAGTAGTTGTTTATCTCTCTTTTTCTCAGTTTCTTTATTCTACATCATTTGGTCTTCTATGTCACTAATTCTCTCTTCTGCCTCATTTTTCTTAGCCGTTAGAGCCTCCATTTTTTATTGTACCTCATTAATAGCCTTTTTGATTTCGACTTCATTAGATTTTAGGTCTTTTATTTCTCCAGAAAGGGTTTCTCTAGTATCTTCCATGCTTTCTTCAAGCCCAGCTAGTATCTCTGTAATCATCATTCTGAACTCTAGTTCCAACATCTTACTAATGTCCATATTGATTAGATCCCTGGCAGTCAGTACTGCCGCTTGTTTTTTTTTTTTGAGGTGATTTTTTCCCATCTTGTCATTTTGTCCAGAGGAGAATAGATTAATGAGAGAACAAAATGCTAACAGAATAAGAATGACACCAGAAAAAATATACACTAAACAAATCAGGAAAGACCTGAAACCAGGGGAAAAGAAAGGGAAAGAAAGAAAAAAGAAAAGAAAAGAAAATGATTTAAAAAAAAAGAATATCAAATATGATCAAGCTAGTGAACAGATCAGTGCTGCATACTAGATTTTGGGCATATTTTGGTCTGTTAGAAGAACTGCCTCCCAAAATTTTAAAGAAAGATAAACTTATATATGTACAAAAATAAGGGTAAATATGATGAAGGGATGGACTATGATTGTAAACATGAAAATTATAAAAGTAAAAAATTTTATAAATGAACTGATAAGACAAGAAATTGGTTGAAAAAAGAAAGAAAAGAAATTTAAAAAAATTTTTTAAAAAAGGGAGAGAATGTGATCAGTCAGGAAACTAGAACAAAGCCATACACTAGAGATTTTGAGTATATTTTGGTCTGTTAGAAGAAACTATATCCCAAAATTTTAAAGAGCGAACAACTTATATATATACCAAAAATAAGATTAACTACTATGAAGGGATAGAATATGACTCTAAAAGTGAAAAATAAAAAAGATTTTTAAAAACGGGATTGATAAGATGTTGGTTGAAAAAGAGAAAAAGAAAAATTAAAAAAATATAGAAAAAGAAAAAAAGGAAAATTAAAAAAATTAACTTTGAAAGAGCTATGAATCAGGGGGGAAAAAGCCAGGAATTCTATGTGCTGTATTTCCCTAGTGCTGGTGTTCTGCCATTCTCATTGATGGGTAAACTTGGTCTTGGCTGACTGTTCATGCTGATCTTCTGGGGGAGGGGCCTGTTGCAGTGATTCTCAAATGTCTTTGCCAGAGGCGGAATTGCCCCGCCCTTGCCAGTCCAGGTTAAGGAATCTGCTCAGGTTTGCTCTCAGGAGCTTTTGTTCCCTGCAAGCTTTCCGTACAGCTTTGGAGGACAATAGTGAAAATGGCGGCCTCCCAATCTCCCCCAGAGGAACCGAGAACTCGGGGTCCCACTCCTCAGTGAGCCTCCAGTGAAGAGCTGTAAATCACTCCCATCTCCCTGGTCTCCGGCCACACTCCGTGCTCACCTGGCCTGTGAGGAAGTGTTTCTAGTTCTGGCACCCGACCCCATTTGGAGTCTCTAAACTCAGCAGATTCCAGTGCACTCCTGCACTGGAGCCACTCCTCCAGGGAGAGGAAGGGGAGTCTCCCCGGATCTGCCACTTGTTGGGTCCCTGCTCGAAAGGCATTGGCCTGACTGTGCCACAGACCACGGTTTATGACATCTCCAAGCTGAGAGCCCACTACTTGGCTTTGTTTTTGCAGCCGGCTGCCCTGCTCTGATACCTGGGAGGTCTGCCACACTCAGGCACCCCCGGTCTTTCTGTGACCCCCGAGGGTCCTGAGACCACACTGTCCCAGCGAGGGTTCCATCCCCCCACTTAGCCACTGGAGTGACGTCCCTCAGTGGAGCAGACTTCTAAAAGTTCTGATTTTGGGCTCTGCTGCTTTATCATTTGCTGGTAGCTGGCTGACGGAGGCTCCCTCCCACCGTGGTCTATCTTCCTGTATATCGCCTCGGATTCACCTCTCTGCACATCCTACCTTCCAGAAAGGGTCGCTTTTCTCTTCAGAGAGTGGCTGCTATTCTTTTCTTCGATCACCTGTTGAGTTCATATGTGTTCAGAATGGTTTGATCCATATCTAGCTGAGTTCCAGGACCAGACAAAATTTAGGTCTCCTACTCCTCCTCCAGATTAAAGGTTTTTAATAAACATTTAGCTTTTGAATGGTAACTGTTGTTTTTTTTTTTTTTTAAATGGTAGGAAAAAGATCAAGTGTTTGAGATAGATTACATTACTCAGGAATGAGGCAGAATATTAACAGCCCCTGCCAAGATCATGTCCTCTAGTGTACCTGCCCTGAAAAATTCCAGAAAGAGGGAATTTGATGGATTTTACTCCATGATGAAGATATGTTACATTTAACAGTGGACTTTAAGAAAGGGAAATTAATTTAGGTAGGCCTACCTAATTACATGAGCCCTTGAAATATGGATCTACAGGTCAGAGAGATAGGAAGTCATAGTTTCAAAGCATGACAGGGATTCAACAATGTAAGGAAATTTCTCCTGGCTTTGAAGATAAAGAGGGCAATCCCTCAACTCATGGAAAAATAGAATCTAGAAGCTGAATTCTGCCAACAACCTGAATAAGCTTAGAAAACCCTAACGCTAGGTGAGATGGTGCCTACAGCACCTTGATTTCCACCCTGTGAGAGCCTGAGCAGACAACCTCAGTACACCATGTTCACTGGCCCAGTTTCTGACCCATTGACTGTAAGCTAATAAACTGGTATTGGTTTTAGTTGCTAAGTTTTTGGTGGTTTGTTACAGCAGCAATAGAAAACTAATGTATGCAGAAATGAATTAATATCATGAAAAGAAGAAATACACTAAAGTCATCTTTCTTTGTTACCGTATTCTTCTATATTTTATGCAAAATAATAATGGGTTTTTTTTAGACTGTACATTTAGTTCAATAATATGAGGTCTATTTCCTACACAATTCCTTGTCAATACTTATAGGCTGCAAGGCAAAATGTCTGGCTTCCTCAAAGAAAACCTCAGCTAGCCTTAAAGAGTTATGTCAATATTAATTTAAGAGGTCTTTTGCGCAAAAGTTAGTATTGATAAATTGATTTTTGCTCTTCTCATTTAGTTTACAGAATATATAACATACATCAGTTTAAATTATGTATGTGAACATCTGTGTTTCCAATAGTTATCAGTCATTTTCAGGATTAATGTAAATGACGATTTCACAATGCATACTTTAGATCTAGAGAACAAAGAGATAAAAATCGGATATAATCTAGGTGACTAAAAGGTTTCTGCACTAAAAATGCTACTAAATATTTATATGCTTTTGAGCAGAATGTATTTGTTTCCCAGAGCAGCTATTGATCTGTGTGCTACTTTCTTCTAATAAATGATTTCACATTAAACTCAACTCAGCTCATGATTTTATCACATTCAACTCTTACCATCTTCATTTAAATGACATTCAACACTTACCATCTTCATTTAAATGACTAGAAATCATATTTTCACATTTTCCCCAAGGTATAAATTTTAGTCCCCCAATAAAGTATATATTTTATATCCATGTAAAGCAAATGCAAATCCAATGTGATTATATTGATTTACAGTATTTAAGCATGTTCCAAGTAATATCTCATTTGCCATCATAGCTTCATGTTATATAATAATATCTTTATAATTATTTGTAATACAACATTATTTCCTATTTGCTATGTTCAAAATATGTTGAAGGAAAAAAACTGTTTTATGATGTCTGCTACTTTACTCACATTTTACATCAGAGAGTTTATTCCTTCCGTTAAAATGGCAACTGTCTGCCTTAAGGAGTTTATATACTAGTGAAGGAAAATGGCAATAAAAAAGTAAACTAATAAGATTAATATAATTTCAGATAGTGAGGAATACTGTACAAAGGAATAAGGAAAGGAAGAAGGTTGGAAAGAAGGTATGAGTGGTCTACATTTCAAATTGGATGATCAGGGGAAGTATCTTTGGAATGTTGCCATGTGATGAAAGACCAAAGTCATGAGAAAGAGGAAGCCAAACAAGGAAGATGGAGAAGAGCCTTAGAGGCACACATTACAAATATAAAGGTCCTCAGCAGGGAGGTTAGAATACTAAAAAAATGGAGAAAAAACAAGAAAGGCAAGGACATGGTAAGAAAGGGAAATAATGTTTTGAGATGAAGTCAGACATAGGTAAGAAACAAATCATGATGGCTTTTGAAAAAGATACTTGATGTGATAATAAATTACATATAGAGAAGGGATCTGGTTTATATATATTTTGTAATGCTCGGTTGGGTTGCTGTATAGAGAAGAGACTCGAGGGTAGAAAGAGTGGAAGAAAGGGGATTATTAGGAGGCTATTGATGTACTCCAAGGAATAGAGTCCCTGTAATTCAACCATAAAAATGAAGATTTTAGGGGTGCCTGGGTGGCTCAGTCAGTTAAGCGTCTGCCTTCGACTCAGGTCATGATCCTGAGGTCCTAGGGTCGAGCCCCCCATCGGGCTCCCTGCTCAGTGGGGAGTTTACTTCTCCCTCTCCCTCTGCATCTCTCCCTGTTCATGCTCTCTCTCTCTCTCAAATAAATAAATAAAATCTTTTTTAAAAAATAAAGATTTTGTATTTTATCAGAGAAGCGGTAGAGTTGGTGAAGCATAGTTGGATTTGAGACATATTTTGAAGATAGAGTTGCAGATGAGGTTTAAGCTGATGGCTTGAAGGTAGGTGCTCAGTGTACAACAAATAAAAGATGACTGACTTAGTTTTGATTCCTCAAAAAGTAGGCCCTGAAAAAGGATTCAATTTCAGATGCTTTAGGGTTGATCTCATTAAATATGTGTGAATGAATGAGGACAGTGGGACAAAGAAGGAAGATGTAGCGGTGTAAGAATGTGTTGATCTCAGGAATTGATTCTGTTGGGATCTCTGAAGATGCCTCCCAGAATTAGCTGTATAAAAGACAAGAGACTAAGAGACTGGGTACTTTAGCCACCATTATTGATTGGCAGTGGTAGCTTAGAGTATTCTCTGCCCTCACCAATATACTCCTTATACTGTGAAGCTGTGCTTATTCTGGCCAAATGGCTACCAGAAGTCATCTGGTAGTTGTTTGGGCAGGAGTTTGGGGCTTCAGTATTTGGTTGTATAATGGGGGATGTTGAGATGGGAAAGGCAAGAGAAGCGCAGATTCAAAGAGAGGGCAAATGAAGGTTTTCATTTTGAACATGTTCAAAAAGAGGTATATTAACTATAGGTAATTGGGTATATGGTTCTGGTGCTGCTTATAGAGATCAAGGCTAAAAATATAAATTTAGAAGTTATTAGTTCATCAGTGGTTTTTAAAGATGTACAGCTGGATGAAATCAACTGTGGAGAGAACATATATAGAAAATAAATATCACCAAGGATTGAGACAAGAAGCAGTAAAATATATAAAGCTAGAGACATTTGGGGAATCTTGAAAAAGATAGTGTGACATCAGTGAAGTTAGGGGGAAGTTAGGCAAGATTCAGAAGCTACACAAACAAAGCTTTACAGTAAAATACCTGCTGATGCACCCTCACAGAGTAGACTCAGTTGACCACACTTTCACAAAAGCCGTCTTCACGTTTTATACTAAAAGTTTTACTTTGTTTTCTTTTTCCTCATAACACTCATCAGTATCTTAGTTTGCAAATTACTTTCTGTTTTTCCATGTTCTTTCTTTTTTCTCTAGAATGTAATTTCCATGAAGGCAAGGACATCATCTTATTCATTGCTCTCTTGTGCCTAGAATAGCACTTAGCATCAAGTGCATACTCACTAAATATGAGTTGAACAACATAATGATTAAAATCATTGACTGGTTGGGTCTGCTAAAAGTTGCTAAGAAGTTAAAACATGAGAAGGTAAAGAGAATGGGCATGGAAAGCATCCTCGAATATGTTTCTATGATACGGGACAAAAAAGAGCAGGAGCTAGAAAGGGAGGGTTGAATTTTGCATCTAAGGAATATTACAGCATTTAGTATGTCTTTACAAATGTTCACATGAGAGAGAAAACCGATGATGGAATAGAGGAGCCAATTACAGGAGAAACCATTTAGTAGTAGGCAAGAAGGTTAGGGTCCCCTTACAATTTAAGGGTCCATACTTCTAGTGAAAGTGGAATAAAGGCAGAATTTATAGGTAAGATGCAGGTAGACTGATACATTTGAGGTGGAAAAATTAGGTTGTTATATTACTGTTTCTATTTCTCAGGAAAATTATAAGAAAGAGGTTGTAAGGTTGTTGGACATCTGATGACAAAGTAGATGATGCCACAGTGACACAGAGAAACTGAATAGACCAGGAATATATAGCAGTTATTCAGAAACACTTTCAAAGTTCATAGCCCAAGAACACAGACCCAATAAAAGACTGAGATTTAATCATGAGGTTATTGAATGAGTTACTTCCCCAACCTCTTATGACCACATCAACAAGGCTGCAGTATGATAGCAGTTAATTATAGCTGAAAGAGGTGAAAATCTCCAGTTCATTTAAAGAGTAAGACGTCTTAAGGAAACACAAAAAAGTGGGAGAGGTAAACAAGGACACTTGAAGAATGTGAAATCCTGGCACCCTCAACTACAGCAACATTAAAAAAAAAAAAAAAGCCCAATTCCTGACCAGATTTACATAAAACCTCACCCTAAAGGCCTATTCACCTTAGTGTCTTTTTCTCAATATACCATGTCTGCGTGTGGCACAAAAATACTATACATGATAAAAGGCAAGAAAAACACACACTCTGAAAGAGACAGAGATAACATATAGCTAGACAAAGATATGACACAGATTTTGGAATTATTAGGGAAATTTTTAAAAGTCTATTTTTAATATGTTAAAGGTTCTAAGAGAAAGAGTAGGCACCATGGTACTACGTGGAAAATAGGTGTATATATAAAGAGAGAAGGATGGATGAATGGATGGACAGATAATTTAAGGAATTGGTTCATGTGATGGTGGAGGCAGGCAAGTCTGAAATTTGCAGGGCAGGCTGGGAAGCTGGAGACCCAGGGAAAAGTTGATGTTGCAGACTTAATCCCAAAGACGGTCTAGAGGCCAAATTTCTCTCTTGGAGGACCTCAGTCTTTTTTCTTAAGA
This sequence comes from Eumetopias jubatus, assembly GCF_037043125.1. Taxonomy (NCBI): domain Eukaryota; kingdom Metazoa; phylum Chordata; class Mammalia; order Carnivora; family Otariidae; genus Eumetopias; species Eumetopias jubatus. The sequence goes on from NW_028274820.1 coordinate 78,085,384, forward strand.
CCTTCAAATTGGACGAGGACTACCCACATTAAGGAAAATAATCTATTTTACCCAAAGTCTAGTATTAATCACATTTTTAAAGTACCTGTACAACCACCTCTTGATTGGTGTGACTAGACAACTCAGTGCTATAGGCTACCCAAATTGACACATAAAATTAATCATCATAGTAATATAAGCAGAGAAAAGAAAACTTTATGAAAGAATCAAAAGGAAATGTTAGAAATCAATAACATTGTAACAGAAATGAAGAATATCTTTGATGGGTTCATCAATACACTGGAAGAAAGAATCTGAGCTTGAAAACAGGTCAATAGAAGCTTCTATGAGATAAAAAGAAGAAGAAGAAGAAGATGAAGGAAAAAAAAAGAGAGAAACAAAGAACAAATCACCCAAGAGCTGTTAGACAATTTTATGTGTTCAATATAACTGTAATGCCTGATGAAAGAGAAAAAAGAAAAGAAGTATTTGAAATAATAATGGCTAAGAATTTTCTGGAATTAACATAGTCAACAAATCATAGATCAAGGAAGCTCAGAGAAAATCAAGCAAGAGAAATACAAAACAAGCAAAACTATATATATGTAATATTTAAACTACATAAAACTAAAGACAAAATCTTTTAGGAAATCAGAGGAACAAAAAATAATGTACTTTACACGTAGAAGAAAAATAGTAAGAATTACAATGTACTTCTCACCAGAAAACCTAATAAGCAAAATGTGAATGGAATGAAATATTTGAAGTGTTGATAAAAACAAACAAAAACAAAACCATTAACTTAGAGTTCTAGAGCAAGAGAAATTAACCTTCTAATTTAAAAGAAAAGTAAAAACTTTCTCAAATATACATACACACATAAATGTCTGCTGTAGGTCTTTAAAAAGGCAACTAATAGAAACTAATTACAGATATGGTAGATATTAAAAATATGAGTGGTACAAATACACCAATTAAAAGACAGTGATTTTCCGAGTGGATAAAAAGAAACAGGACCCAGGGATATGCTGTCCACATGAAACCAAATACAAATATAAAGAATCTGATAGGTTAAAAGTAAAAAAGATGGAAAAAGACATACCACACCAACACGAGTTCAAAGAAAGCTGGCTTAGCTGTATTAATTCAGATAAAGAAGACTTCAAAATAAAAAAAGTTAGGAGGGAAAACGAAGGACATTACATAATGATAAAAGGGTCAATTCTTTAAAATATATAAATATTCTAGGGGCGCCTGGGTGGTGCAGTTGGTTAAGCATCCCGCTCTTGGTTTCAACACCAAGCTCGATCTCAGGGTCATGAGATCGAGCTTGGTGTTGAGCTCCATGCTAAGCACAGAATCTGCTTGAGTTTCTCTCTCCCTCTCCTTCTGCCCCTCCCCCCGTGCACATGCTCTCTCTCTTTCTCTCTCTCTCTTAAATAAATAAATAAATCTTAAAAAAAAATCTAATTGCGTATGTACTTAACAACAGAGCTTTACAGTATGTGAGGTGAAAATTGATAGAACAGAAAGGAGAAATCAACATATCCACTAAAACTGATGGATATTTTTTTTTTCCAATTCAGTGTTCCTTTATTGCTTGTCAAAAACTGATGGATATTTTATCACTCCACTTTCAGTAACTGATTGATAGAACATGGAGGCAAGAAAATCAGTTAGGATACAGTAGACCTGATCAGTACTATTAAATTGATCTAATTGATATTTCTATAATATCCCACATAACAACCCACAGCAAGTTGCAGCACAAAAAGCAGGTTTTGATGTGTACAGATATAAAAATAAATCTGTCAGGCATTTGGGGGATTCTGGAATTGAATGCAGAATATGACAAAACAATCAAACTGCACTGCTAATGTGTGCAACAACCTCCCTGAAAGTGTTATGAAAAATGTTACTGACCCAAAAAACTAAAAACAAAACTGTATATAAACACTATACTCTCTTTGATAATGTTCCTTCCCATGGGTTAAAAATTCTGAAACCACTATGCATACTGGAACCAAACAATTAAGTAAATGGATGGGATAATGGCAGTCCTGTTTCTCACTGTTGGGGTGGGAGGTGACAGATAAGCCAGGGGAGGATGGTAGACTGATCGACGTGGTAATGGATTAGAGTTATTAGTATGAATTTGTGTTTAGTCCAATATAGATGTAGATGATTACATATAGAAATATTTATACATATGTTTATGTGCACAGGTTCCTATGCACACCTACATTTCCTGTTCTATCACCTGAGAGTGCCTACCAGCATAAAATCCCCAGTAACCATGAGTACACTTAAGACAAAGATCTTTGTTCTTAATGCCATTCTCAATACAAAGAGACAGAGTTGATTGAAGAAAAGGCTGATTCTACGACTAAGAAAGAACAGGTAAAAGAAAAGCCTAATGCATTTTATAGTGCCAATAAGAAAGTGTTCAACACACACACACACACACACACACACACACACACAATGATTGTGATATGCCAAAGAGACACAGGAGGCAACTGAAAGAACTTCCAATGTCTAAATCTGGAAAACTTTTCGCAAGAAAATAACAAAATAACATAATATTGGATTGTAATCCATAGTATGGATTAAATGCCCATGACTCTGTACAGATATGAATAAAAAATGAATAAATAAATAACTGGGAAGGAAAGAACAAATCTTCCATGTAGAATTCCGAGTAATTTATATAATTACTCTCAAAGACATGGAGCATAACTCTACTCTTTAGATGTGAGTTGTGCAAAGTGACGTCCTTCCAGAGAGTTATAGAAAGGGGGATAAAAATATTAACTTTACATTGTAGAAACATGACAAAACTACCTCAGCCGGGTGACCAAGGTCAAGATAACAGTGATAGGTCATAATGATAGTAGGTACCCTTAGTATGATATCATGATTATGGCATCTTACATCTCTGCTTTCTTCCTCCCCAAATTCCCTAACCCCAGCCCATTTATAAAAAACAAACACCAGAAAAATTATATTGAATGATAATCCTGCTATATACTGACAAGCAATCCTCAAAATTGTTAAGGTTATCAAAAACCAGGAAAATCTAAGGAACTGTTACAATCAAGAGTAGCCTAAGATGACACAACAGCTAAATGTAATGCAATATCCTGGATGGGATCCCGAAACATAAAAAGGAGATCTGAATAAAGCATGGGCTTCACATAATAATAATATCAATATTGCTTCATTAATTACAACAAATATGATATACTTGTGTAAAATATCAGTAACGGGAAAACATAGCAGGGTGTATGGCCACTCTCTGTATTATCTTTATAGTTTTTCTAGGGGCGTCTGGGTGGCTCAATTGGTTAAGCGACTGCCTTCGGCTCAGGTCATGATCCTGGGATCCCGGGATCGAGCCCCACATCGAGCTCCTTGCTCAGCAGGGAGTCTGCTTCTCCCTCTACCTGCTCTGCCTGCCGCTCCCCCTGCTTGTGCTCTGTCTCTCTCTGACAAATGAATAAATAAGAAATCTTTAAAAAATATAGTTTTTCTAGAAATTCAAAATCATTCTAAGGAGTAATTCTTAATAATTATTTATTGTAAGTAATAAAAGAAGTTGGTGAGATAATTTGAATGGAGATTCTGATAGAGTCAATGAATACCTAGAATGAGGGACGTAGGATACTTAGGCTGAAAATTTATGAAACTTTTTTCAAAGTGGAAAGACATATTGAGATGTTAGAAGTGATAAGTTATTGGTGATGACAAGTTCTGAGCTATAGCCCCAGAGGTGTATAGATTACATGGTCACCAGTAATGTTGACAGCAGTTTGATGAGGAGAAAAGTGTGAAGAGATGGGCTAAAATATTCAGCTCATGAACCCATAAGGATGGGGTTTTAAGAGAAGCAGGAGAAAAGGTAGGGAAGCAGCAATGAGGAGCAAAGAGAAAAGCTATACAACCTTTAGACATTTTGCCAGAAATGCAGTAAAAAGGAAAAAACAGGAAAATATTCTTGTCCACCTTTGGAAGAGATCCAATAGAAAGTATGTTATCAGACCATAAGCAATTTCAGTTAGAGCAGGCAGGTCATGGGAATATGGAGTAGGAAATTGGATAACTTCGGGGTATAAATGAATTTCAGGTGATTATTAATGACATAAGAGGCCTAGGATTCCAGTGGTAATTGAGATAAAGAGTGACAAAAATGCATGATAAAATTAGTTCTGATGGTATTTTAGAAAATGATGAGAACTAAATTTTATGTTTAGTCTTAGAGTTGGTGGTTTTGTAGGCACTTCATAATGGTGACACAAGGAATTCAGTCATAGTGGCAGTTGGAGGGGTTATTGGTAGGATTATCTTAAAATGCACAGAATTATGGGCAGCTTTATAGGCCTAATATGTGTGTGCAAGTATGCAATACAGAAATCATTATGTTCTTTTTATTTCAGGGTTTATATTTTAGGTAATTACAATTAAAAATGTCACTATATGTATAACTATCAATTGTAGTGGAAAATGCAGACCCTAAAAATATTAATCTCTAGTATTATGGTATCCATACAACTTCCTCCCCTCCCAAACACATACAAGTTTAGCATAAACTTTATTTATACTCATTCAGATATATTTCGGAGAAGATTTCCTAAATAAGTCTTAGCATGGTTAAAACTTTTTATTTTCATACAAAATTGCATTTGTATATTTGGTTATTTTCCTTCTACTTTAGAATGATCCTTTTTTTAGGTGTGGTAGCAGATACAATGTTGTGTGACAGAATGAAAATACAGTGCTTGAATTGAAATAAATAAGAGCATTTGGTGTTGTGGGTATGAGAAATAGAGTTGCCATGTATTCCATTTTCATTTGAAATAATAAATCAAGAAGCTTGATATTGAAAGAGGCTTACTTTTTTTTTAAGATTTTATTTATTTATTTGAGAGAGAGTACACAAGCGGGGTGGGGGAGGGGCAGAGGGAGAGGGAGAAGCCGACTCCCCACTGAGCAGGGAGCCTAACAACACAGGACTCGATCCCAGGACCCATAGATCGTGGCCTGAGCCGAAAGCAGTGGCTTAACCAACTGAGCCACCACCCAGGTGCCCCTTAAAGAGTGTTTTTAAGGAGAATTCACTTTTTTTTTTCCTGATCTAGCAATTCTCAATATCCTGTAAGTAGTGTGACTTCATCTTTATTTATTTAGTTTGAGGTAAAAGAATTACTTCTGAAATTTGTTACTAGGCACCTTTCTACTTCCGTTTCTATTTGTAAATTCTGAATTTGTCTCAAGCCCTGACAAGATCCAAAATTTATACCAACTTTATTCACATGTAGGGAAGGAAATTAGAAAGTGGATTTGATCTGTTGAGGCTTAGATAGGCTTATTTTTTAACACTTTATGTACATAGCTCGCATTTGTCTAAATAGTAATTTTCCAGGGGAAGATAAACCTGTATTCTTAATTTTTATTGCTGAAGCATGTCTGTGTTATTATGCATTTTAAAATAAAACATATATTAATGTTAATGAGATTTAAAAAAAAGGAAAATGTATTTACAGGTTTTGTGATACCAAAATAGTATACAAAAATATATGTCTTACATTATTTAACTAGCGCATATCTAAAACTCTACAGAATATCCAAATGCAACTTTAAATAATTCAAGTTTAGTAAAACTTGTACTACTGTGTGATAACAATTAAAATGCTAAAAATAAGATAGAGTTTGAGGTTGAAGCTTGTTCCAGATGAATTAAGATGTAAAAATGCAAAAAGCTTAGAAGGCAAGAAAACATTAGAAATAGGAAACTGATAGAAGTATGAACTAGGAAAATATAATCACACTTTTTTTCATAAAGAAGGCACAAGTTAACTTGCTAGAGGATCATGAACGTTTGAAGGAGTAGAACTCTGAGAATCAGGAGGCAGAAGACCCAAGGGAAGTGGAAATATCAGAAAGATGGCGTCATGGGCACAAAACATCAGAGCAAAATTTAGATTGTGGAATTATGACAGGAAATGGTCCCCTAATTTGCATTTTCTTAATGACATATGATGCAGTGACCACTTTTCATATGCCTATTTGACACCTGTATATCTCTTTTTGTTAAGTCATTTTGTTTATATATTCTGCCTCTTTTTTAAATGGGTTCTTTTGTTATTGTTGAGTTTTATGAGTGTATATGTATATTCATTCTGGATAAAAGTTATATGTTAGATATATGATTTGCAAATACTCTCTCCAAGTTGTAGCTTCTCTTTTCATTCTCTTCAGGGTTTCTTTCACAGGGAAGAAGTCTTTAATTTTTATAAAGATCAAAATTTATCGTTACACTCTTCTCTCATGGGTTGTGCTTTTAATGTTGCATCTAAAATCTTATCAACAATTCAGGGTCATGTAGATGTTTACTTGTAGGGGTTCTGAAGTTTTGGGTTTTAAATTTAGGTAAAAGATTCATTTTGAGTTGATTTTTGTGTATACTGCGAGATATAAGTCAAAGCTTTTTTGTTTGTTTGTTATTGTTTGCTCATTTTTGCCTATGGGCAACCAATTGTTCCAGCACTATTAGTTGTGAAGATAATCTCTTTCACTGAATAGTCTACACTTTTGTCAAAAATCAGTTGACTGTATTTGTTTGGGTCACTTTCTGTGCTCTATCGTCTGTTCCACTGATCTGTTTCCTATACTTTTGCCATTAACACAATGTCTTGATAATTGAAGGTTTATAATCTATGTCAATCCTTTTACAATTACTACAATTTCTTGGTAACTGAAGCTAGGTAAAATTAGTCTTTTGACTTTGTTCCTATTTTTTTTTTTCAGAATTATTTTTGCCATTCTGTTGCCTTTTCATATAAATTTTAGAATTAGTGTCTATAAAATCCTTGCTGGAATTTTGATTGGGAGTGCATTGAATCTAGAGATCAAATTAGGAGGACTAGACAGCTAACAATATTGGTTCTTTCATCCATGAACATAGAACATTCACCATTTATTTAAATCTTCTTTGGTTTATTTCATTGTTTGTAGTTTTCTAAATATAGGTCCTTCATAACTATTGTTAGATTGATAGCTTAATACTTTTTGGGGAGATGCTATTGTAAATAGTATTGATTTTAAATTTCACATTTCACATATTCGTTCCTAATATAAAGGTAAACAACTAATACTACATATTGACCTTGATAAACTTGCTTATTTGTTCTAGAAGTTTTTCATATGTAGATTCTTTCAGAATTTCACTAAGATAATCATGTCAACTATGAGTGAAGATAGTTTTCTTATTCCCTTTCCAACATGTATAACTTTTTTTTCCTTGCCTTATTGCACTATCTAGGATTTCCAGTAAAATATTGTAAAAGAGTGATAAGAAAGGATGTTCTTGCCTTCTTCCCAGACTCTGTGGTGTGTAATAGTTTTATATTTCAGCTTGGCAAGATATAGACCCCAACTATTCAATCAGACAGTAATCTAGGTATTGTTGTGAAGCTATTATGTAGCTGTGATTAACATCTACAATCAGTTGACTTTATTTATTTTTTTATTTAGTAAATCTTTTTTTTTCTTTTTTATATTTTTTATTGTTATGTTAATCACCATACATTACATCATTAGTTCTTGATGTAGTGTTCCATGATTCGTTGTTTGTGCATAACACCCAGTGCTCCACGCAGAACGTGCCCTCCTTAATACCCATCACCAGGCTAACCCATCCCCCCACCCCAATCAGTTGACTTTAAATAAAAGACATTATCCTTGGTAATCTAGGTGGGCCTGACCCAATCAGTTCAAAGACCTTCAGAGCAGAATTGAGGATCCCTAGAAAAAGAAAATATTCAGTCCATGGACTACATTAACAGGTTCTGTAGTTTCCAATTTGCCCTTTCTGACAGCATGCTCTGTGGATTTCAGGATTTCCTGGTGAGACCTCACATTCACACAGCCAATTCATTTCAGAGTAAAGCTTATAGTAAGTACAGTATATTCCACTCAACTCACAAGTAAAATATGGATATAAATTGGATGATAAGGGCACTGGGTGACTCCGTTGGTTAAGCACCTGCTTTTGGCTCAGGCCATGATCCTGGAGTCCCAGGGTCAAGTCCCACATCAGGCTCCCTGCTCAGCAAGGAGTTTGCTTCTCCCTCTGACCCTCCCCCTCTCGTGCTCTCTCTCTCATTCTCTCTCTCAAATAAATAAATAAAATCTTTAAAAAAATTGGATGATATAGAACCTCTAACTCTGTTGCCTATTTGAGTAAGGGTTATTCCATTTTTCCATTATATATTTATTATATGAATTGACATAACTGATATAAATCATATATATAATGTAATAATAATGCATATAATATAATGAATGCAATGATAATGTAATAATGTATTAATAATAATGAATATAATATGTAATATCTATATAAATTGGCTTTATGTCAGCTCATAAAATGGATATATATGCATATATATTATATGTATATGTGGAGGTGTGTATGTCTATTTGTTTATTTATATTAATAGTTTGGGTTTTTTTCTGGCAGAACCCTAATTGATACAGGAGTATAATACCTCCATTAAGTATTATATTAGCTAGAGGTTTTCAATTTATACCATTTATTAGGTATCTATGTGATATTTTAAATTATGGGTAATTTCAGGGGCACCTGAGTGGCTCAGTCGTTAAGCGTCTGCCTTTGGCTCAGGTCATGATCCCAGGGTCCTGGGATCGAGCCCCACATTGGGCACCCTTCTCCGCGGGAAGCCTGCTTCTCCCTTTCCCACTCCCCCTGCTTGTGTTCCCTCTCTTGCTGTGTCTCTCTCTGTCAAATAAATAAATAAAATCTTTAAAAAAATTAAATTAAATTAAAAAAATAAAAAATAAATAAATTATGGGTAATTTCAGAGCTACTTAAAATCTATTTGTATATTTAATTATTCTATACTTTACTAAATTATAGTCACATTGGACTTTCAGCCCCAATCTATTGTTGTAGCTATGTATGACAAGTCAAGTTAGAAATAAACACATTTCAATACGAGTTCTGAATCATGGATGGCTAATTACATTTTGCCAAAAGGACAGATACCACATGGAAACTAAGAACTTTAACCTTTAGCTGTGGTCAGAGCGAGTCTTCGCTGAAGAGATGACTGCTACAGAGGCTTTACCACAAAAAAGGATGTCTTCTGTAGCAGGTTTGAACTAATAAATCAAACAAATAAATAAAACATAACAAATCTGAATAAAACAAATAATTATAACCTTAGCATATTATTTAAAATCTCCAGCATAGAATAAATACTTTGGACTGAAACATTCAGTACTGTGTTCGTAAAATGCCTTATATTTGTCATGAATGAGCCATCCCTAGATCATCTGGAATTTCACTTAAAAAAATACAATTTGTAGATGCTTGCTTATGGATTATTTTCCAATTAATAATTATATATAATTTTTAAATTAATATATACACATACTTTTTCATATTAAGTTATTAAAACATTTATTTTCATGCATTTTAAATGATAGGACAGATTTAGAAAACTATTAATTAATTATTGTTTGAATTTGTAAATGTATACGTTATACATTCTTGGAAAAATCGAATAACCCGTACTCAAATAGGCAACAAGGTTAGAGATTCTATAACCATGTTTTACTTGTGACTTGAGTGGAATATATTGTCCTTATTATAAGCTTTGCCCTAAAATAACTATGATTCAAATGTGCTTATGGATTCTCATTATTCTTCAGCATAATACAGGTGCTTTGTACATTATTGACCCAGAAATTGGATGAGGTCCCAGTCTGAAATATTTCAGTGTTACAAGTCACAAAAAGATTCCTTAAGATATTTAAGTCCTCTGGAGACAATTATTCATACTTAAATCCCTATTTAAAATTTTTGAAATTGTTTTCCTCCTATCCTACAATACAAAACAGCAAAACTGTATAATTTTCATCCCTTGAGATAAACATTTTCTCTGGAAGACAATATTTCAGGTTTGGCCAATATATTATATTGCCCACTTCTTTTGTTCAAGGTGTACTTGCTTTAATATCTTTATGATTCAGTTATGCATGAGATAATAAAATCCGTTCATCTCCAATTTTTCATAGAAATAAAATTTATTTAGAATTCTTTTATTAAATGTTCTTATATTTAAATCTTAGTTCCTACTATTTTGCCTATTTTTATTTTTCCCAAATTAACTATCTGCTAATTTTTACACACACTAAGCATATTCCTGCTCTGAGAATTTGTCTATGTAATTTCTTTTTTTTTTAAGATTTTATTTATTTATTTATTTGAGAGAAAGAGCCCAAGAGGCAGTAGGGTCAGAGGGAGAAGCAGACACCCTGCTGAGCAGCGAGCCTGACGTGGGACTTGATCCCAGGACTCCGGGATCATGACCTGAGCCAAAGGCAGTCGCTTAACCAACTGAGCCACCCAGGCACCCAGTCCATGTAATTTCTTATACCTTGTACAACTAGATTCTCAAATATTGTCACTCCTACTCCATCTCATTCAAATTATCTCCTGCTATCAGATTCAAATCAAACGTAATCTCATTTCATAAATCATCCCCATATGTAAGGGAAGCAGTCATATAGTCCTTTTATCTATCACAGAAATGTATAATTTTATACCACATTTTTGACCCACTTTCAACCTTCCAATGGAAACCTTTGGTATATGCTGTATTCCCCATCATATACTATAATATTCCTTAGGGTAGACTCTCCCAAATTGCATAGTCTATTCTACTGCAAAATATTTGTACAGAATGAGTGATAATAAAGTATGTGTAGATACTTAGCCTAGATAGGATGTGTAGTTCATGATAAAAATAGCTCTAATATTCTGAGATAAAAGTAGCTCTAAAATACAAAGAATTGTGGCATGTGGGCTGTTTATTGAACCCTTTATTTCTAGGGCAGAGGGAACTGTATCACATGCCATGCATGCAATAGTCTTTATCAAAAAAATAAACCTTAGCCCTGATAATTTAAATATATATATATATTAGTTATAGTTATGTATCTGTGTCCTTATACTGATGAAATTTAGTCTAACTTTTTTTTACCACCTTTCATAGCTGTCAGTTGGTTAGAATTAGATTATTGTCTACAGCCAGGAATAAGAAATTCCTCGGCAGATTTTTTTTTCCCCATCACAGTATTTCAGCTAAAAAAAACTCTCTCCCTCCCAGAACAAAAAACAAAAGCAAAACCAAAATAAAACAAAAAACCTCCACGAAAGAAAATGAAACAATAAAATAAACATATCCATGATTCAAATTATATCTGGTTGAAATAAAATTGATGGTTTTCTTTGGAACTCTGATGTATGTTATAGCACACATCATTATAAACAATTATAAACAATACCAGTTTCTACTGATGAACTACAGGGTAATATTTTCACCACATTTACATACAGGTCTCCTCTTCCCACAAACAGAAGCTTCTTCTCATTCTGCTTTTTCTGCAGAATGTTTCTCATTTTTATTCTTTTTTTTTCTCATTTTTATTCTTGATGTACAGCAACCAAAATCTCATTTCATACAGTATTCCAGCAGAACAAGAACATGGTTTAAGAGAGTAAATATGCAAGTTTTTTGTCGTTTTTTTGTTGTTTCTTTTTTTTTTTAATAACACTTTTTATGACAAATTCCTTTGTCAGCCATTTTGGCCACAGCAGCACATTGAAATGTGGTCTTTGGAAAAAGCAAACAAAAAAGTATGAAACAAAGCAAACAAACAAAAAAACCTTCCAACCTCTCCTTTATTTCATCTGCTTGGTTTGTTATTCAGAACCCCGTGCCCAACAAAATCTAAATAGAACCTACCTCTGACTTTATTCTTCTATAACAGTATTCCTTCTCTAGAAATTCTATGCATCTCTCTCAGTAACACTATATCAATTCTAGGTATTATGAGCATTTCTCTAAAAGCAAATAAATTATATAACACCAAATCACCACCTTGTGATCTGATAAATGCTTTTTAGGATTGGGTTAAATTTATTCTCATTGGGATTTGTTTTACAGACCATAAAATCTACTTCTTAAGGGAAATACACAGTTGCCAGTAGCTATCAAGGACATAGATTTTTTTCCTTCAGGCCTCAAGCTATGTCTACCATTAGTCAATGTCAAGTAAAAAGCTATAAGATAGAGAAAAAAGGAAATGTAGTGCTTTATTGCTTAACAAATACATGATAGAGTTCGTGGAATAACTATTTACCACTATTGTTCCTACCCACTGAAATTTAAAATAAGATAAAAATGTCTTTATATTCTACTAGTGTCATCATTACTATTTCTAGATGTTTTTCATTCATACATGAAAGGCATTTATTCTTTCCTGCTATGTGCCAGGAACTGAGGTATGAGCAAGGAATACAATGTGAAATAAGTAATTTCTTTGCCTTCTAGAATCTACTGGTTTAATGACAAAGATAACACTATAAGTAAATAGTTTACTAAACGGTGATAAATGCTGTCTTAGAAACTTGCACAAGAATTATGGGAGATTAGCAAGGTATCATCTGATTTGACCCTAACAATATAGGACCAAACAGATCTGGAAAAAGAAAAATAGTGTGGTGCTTGTTTTATACATGAGATTTAGTGGGGTTTTAAATGATATTTTAATAGATATTTAAATATTTTAGGTATTTTGAAACAATTATGTTTATAGTTATGTCTACATAGATATGTGTGTATGCTCATATGTGCTCATATGTTTCTGCTATTTGATTCACCTATAAGCAGTGTTTTATTTTTATTTTATTTTATTTTATTTTGAGAGAAAGTACACGAGTGGGGTGGGGGAGGCAGAGGAAGAGGGTGAGGAAACGTTTTTCCCTCCCCTCTTAAGGAGGCTGCACGCTGAGTGGGGAGCCCAACACAGGGCTCGGTCTCAAAACAGTGAGATCATGACATAAGCTGAAATCAAGAGTTGGACCTTAACAGACTGAGCCATGCAGGTGCCCTTATAAGCAGTATTTTAATATATATAAGCTTATTGGGGCACCTGGGTGGCTCAGTCGGTTAAGCGACTGCCTTCGCCTCAGGTCATGATCCTGGAGTCCTGGGATCGAGTCCCGCATCGGGCTCCCCGCTTGGGGAGGAGCCTGCTTCTCCCTCTAACCCTCCCCCCTCTCATGTACTCTCTCTCTCATTCTCACTCTCTCAAAATAAATAAATAAATCTTTAAAATATATATATATATATAAGCTTATTGCTATGCCTGACCAACTGACTCTCCCTCTTCCCCATTCTAGGTTCCATAGCACCCTGCCATCTTTCACTTGAAAAATGTAGTGTATTCCTACTGTTGTTTCAGTTTAGAGGGCAGTGATCATTCTGTCAACATTTCCCTCTAAAAAGTACATTGATTCTGGTTGTTTACAGCATCAAAACTTATACATTTAGTGGTCCATTTCTTTAAAAGACTGAATAAAATGAAAAACCACATGTGCTCAATGACGATGGCCTACATTTCGGTCCACACTTCCCAGTATTATTTTAATTCTAAAACTGGCCTTGAATGCTTTAACCAGGTTGATACTTAACAGTGGAAGTTTCAGATTATGTTAACGGTGGTCCTTTCCAGGTGATGAACATACTCTTAAATTGTACCTTACATTTAACCCATTTCTGAAGTTCTTTTGAGTGGCAAGCACAAATAGCCACCTCTGCCGGGGGCGGGGGTAGGTGGGAGGAGAGCAGTGAAATATAGAAGAATTCCTGGTTTTACTTGTGGCTGGATATGTAATGTTGATCAACTCAGTTCAGATGTCAGGACATCGAATTATTAGGAACCATTCTTCCTCTTTGAAATTGGCGTATGTTCATACTAGGAGATTTCAAGGAAGAAACAAATAAGTCTCATACTGCCACCAGTAATGTCCCCTCCTCTGTACTCTTTTTGGTATTCCAATTAATTCAGTGGCTCTGATCATAAGCTTTCTACAAGCGAAATCAAAATTATGACATGATGTTTTGTGAACTACCTTTTAACCTCTCCTCTACTCTTTTGATTTAATGGCTTTCTTTTCAAAGGTCCTTCCATATATTTGCTTCCTGCTTTACATGTGTCTTTCCACAATAATGCATATCTTTCAATATTCACAGAAAATAAACAAAAATAATTAAAAAACAGATATATGCATCTAATTAAATGTGAACACTAATGAGCAACCATTTGGTACATATTAATTTATGATTAAAGATTATGACAAGTAATGTTGGCAAGTTCATTGTTAAATTGGTAAATTCATAAATTCATAGTAATAGTATAAATTGAAACTCTTTTGAAAATCACTATGGTAAAATGTTTCTCAGCTACAAAAATGGCCACACAATGTGACCCCAATTTCTTCATAAAAAATTTATACAAAAGTGCGGTGCCTAGCTGGCTTAGTCACTAGAGCACATGACTCTTAATCTCAGGGTCTTGAGTTCAAGCCCCACATTGGGCATAGCACTTACTTATAAAAAAAAGGAATTTATACAAAAGAAATAATTTAATGGGAAAAAATGTATCTGAAGATATCCACTGCCACATTGTTAATAATATATAATATAAACATCATTAATGTATAAAACATTTAATTAATTTTGGCCCACTAACTTGAAATATGAAGTACTCATTTTGATGTAAATGTTATTATGTTTATTATGATCACTTTGGAAGTTATTAGAAGAATTAGTAATGACAAAATGTTAAGTTAAAAATTTTGAAAATACAACTGTGTCCCTAATGCTATTGCACAAAATTATATAAAGTTAGCTAGCAGGAGAAAAATTTTTAAGAACCTGTGCATGTGTGAAGTGATGTGATTATAAGTACTTTGTTGGGGCACCTGGGTGGTTCAGTCGGTTAAGCATCTGCCTTCAGCTCAGGTCATGATCCTGGGGTTCTGGGATCAAGCCCTGCTCAGGAAGGAGTCTGCTTGTCCCTCTCCCTTTGCCCTCCCCTCTGCTCAGCTCTCTCCCTCTCTCTCAAATAAATAAATAAAATTTTTAAAAGTAGATAAAAAATACTTTTGTCATTCTTTAAAGTTTTAATGTATTTTAATTTAGTATATTAAAGTCATATATAAATAAAAAAGAAGTAGTGAAATGAGAAATAAATACACATACCCACCCTCTGAAAAGATAAACTTTCCTTTACTACTCTATAGTAGGACAGTGAAGGGCATCAATGCGTTTACAGTTAACATATTTTCTTAAATTAAAATACTGATTATAGAAGTTGACAAAGCCCTTGGGGCGCCTGGGTGGCTCAGAAGGTTAAGCATCTGCCTTCGGCTCAGGTCACATGCATTTTCTACTTGTATACAGGCCTGGTGCCATTTTAATTATTTTCATGTTTTGGTGGTCAATGAATCAGGTATTTTGAAAAGTTTTGTGTGGGTCTGTTTTATTTGTATGAGCAGAGGGTTGTTTAAAATATGAAATTGCATAATCAGACTTAAGATGCTATCTGAAACAAAATAGCATCATATGAAGACCACACTGGAAACGAAGCAAGGGTTATTTTTGCCTCCTAGAATATAGTTACAGCTTCTCTGTTTTACCAAACATTAGTATATAGGATTGAATGCTTTTAAGAAAATTGTTCTACTTTGATTTCCAGAAGTTGCTGTGTCTTCTCTTCATTTATTACAAGTGAAGAAAGTAAGAAATTAATAATTTACCTATCATCTCTAAATAGGTCATAATTTAGGGAATTAGTTAAATAAACTAAATAAACTTACTCCAGTTCTCTAATCTGAGAGCATCAATGAAGGAAAAATATACAACTATCATTTCATTATATATAGATAAAGAAACAAAGCGAGTGAGGATAGATCTCTATCTATCTATCTATCTGTCTATCTATAATCTATCTCTATAGGCTTTACATCGTGTGTCTGTGTGTTTTACTGATCTCTTGCTGCAGGAAGGAGGGTAGGAAGGCAGTATAAAATTTCAGTAACATCCAAGAATGGTGTGATCACATCAGACTTTCTATCATGTCCCATTTCAAGCATCACTGATGTCCTATTAAGTCCCCTTTAATGCCATGACACTAATTAGGATAAGAAGACAATCATAATGAACACAGTTGGGAAACATTATCATTTGATTTAGAACTTAGTTTGCAATTATATTGTAAGCTGTATTGTTGTATTCTGAAAAAAAGCACTAGGGAACAGGAGGCCTATACACAGGAATTTCATAGTTTCCTAATTGGCAAAGTGTAGTCCCTCAAGCTTTTCTAATTCTGTCAATGAAGAATGATATCCCAGCATAGCAATTAAAGAATTAGAGTTGAAAGCTTATAACTTTAATTTTCTAGAAATATTTTTGTTTTTTAATATTAAAAGCAAACTTATTTTTACTAATAGAATTCTAAATTTTTTAAAAAGATGGCTTTCTGGGTGCCTGGGTGGCTCAGATGGTTAAGCATCTGCCTTCGGCTCAGATCATGATCCCAGGGTCCTGGGATCGAGTCCCGCATCGGGCTCCCTGCTCCTTGGGAGCCTGCTTCTCCCTCTGCCTCTCTCTCTCTCTCTCTCATGAATAAATGGATAAAATCTTTGAAAAAAAATGCAAGTTATAAAAAAATTAAAAAAAAAATAAAAAGATGGCTTTCTTAGAAAAAGAACAATCATGAATAAAAATTCAACCTATTGATAAAAAAGAAAAAGAGTGTTATAAGGAACATGTGTTATATTATGAGTTAAAATATTTCCAATTTATACTAAAATCAGTCTACTCTCAATAAGATTATTTTTAAATAATGAATTCCAATATCAAATTATACAACGCTGCTTTGAAGATAGGACAATTGATTCATCCCCTACCAAACTGCAATTTGCTGTTATCTTAAAACCTCAAGTTGGCTTTTTTCCAACATAACATACACTGTGCTTTTTTCTTTTCTTTTTTTTTTTTACACTGTGCTTTTGACAGCAAGTGACTGGCAAGGCATTCATTTAGATTCAATTGATTTTTCACTTTGAGCTGTACAACTGATATCTTGTCCGTATTTGAATATGGACAGTTAAAATATAAGTCCTCTCACCCATAAAAATTTAAGTGATGTCAGATGAACACCAGGAAAAGGATTTTTCATTTACGCTAACGCAGCAGTTTGGGGGGTTTTCTATTGTGAAGTTTACAGTATTACATTCCATTTACTCTCTTTTTATATCCCTTACACTCTGTGTTGTTTGAGAGCAGGTAGGCTGTATTATTCATCATTGTGTTCATAGTCCAGAGTATAGCATGCGTGCCATTGGTGCTTCTTGACTGAAAAATGAACAGGAACAAAATCTCAGATTTTACTAGGGTCTTTTTGTCTCCTCTTCACTTACAAAATCTTCATCTGGAATACTATAGAAATAATTTTGTCTCATTTAAATGCATAAAACACTCACATTCAAATTAAATCCAAATAATATGAAAAACTTTGAAAATCTACTGTTCATCTGCTTTCATCTTCATGCTTCACTGTGAAGATCAGTGTCTTTCTAGATTCATCATACTTCTTTTCAATTACTTCTATGGTGCCTCCAAATGCTTTCAATTTTCAAGTAATTTTTGCTGAAATAAATCATCTTAGATATTAGTTGTTATTTTAACAGTGGTCCTTAATAGAGCCAGTCAAGGATGTCAATGTAAAATAGAAAGCGCGTTTGCCAACAAAGATTTCCCACTCCTGCCGCTTTTCCCACACAACATCACTCTCCTACTGCTCAGAGATCACAGCTGCTACATCCCACGCTACAGAGATTCGGAAAGAGGTCTTTGGTCCTCTGTCTCCTTGTACTCTGGATCTTGCTGATTTAAACCTGTAATGCTTGACTCTCTCAGACTGTCCTGCAGCAATCTTACTACTTATGTCCTCCTCTTTTCCTGACTGATAATTCAGTTTCTGCCTGCCTCTTTTGACGACCTTACCTGCAGAATATTCCAGTCCTTTCCTGGTTAGCTCTGTTCCATCATCAGTGTGAAAGTATAGTGACTGAAGAGAGATATGCATGATATCATGTATGAATATGCATTCATCATACCATAGGAGTAAAGCATAGAGACTACTGTTTTATCTTCTTTGGGTTGAGAGTCGTACAACATTTATCGTATACTTGTGAGGATTTTGAATTTTCCATGACAGAGCTTTCTATAAAAATTTTTAAATCACAGGATATTAGAGCTACAAGGATCTTTATATTTTCATGTTTGGCACTGTTTTTGTATAGTTGATCTTTCATGAAACTGGGGAAGATAAAAGCAAAGCTGTTCTGCCTGAAGTGAGGTAGACAGGGCTCTCCAGAGCTTAACTTCACATCATGATTTTGTGATTTTCTTGACCCTTTTCTTGACCCATCTTCTTGACTCACCATTGGTCACTCTCTTGTCCAGTCTGAATAAAATGAATATCTCCTTTGGATATTTTACATTTGTAGAAAACTGAGGACCAGTGATATGCAAATCAGTAATAGAACTGAGAATGAAAATAAGGTGCCCTGATATATCAGGAGATATATATGTCTGATGTACAATCTATGAATGTTAGTATAAACATTTAACTTTAACTTAAAAGTTTAAACTTTTAAGACAATGGCATTGGTCTGAACCTCCGTATCCATATCAATTCTTGCTTGTTCTCTCAAGCAAGAACATTGCTCCCACAACACCAGAAAAGCAATCATTTAGTGGCAAATTTTAATTGTCTGATAGGATACCCTAAGGAATATTGTACATCAATAAAACTTCAGTTATGGTCTGATAAAAACACATTAACTTACATATGTTAGTTCTCTACACTTAAAAACAAAACAAAACCTGTACATTGTTTACCTTCCTTCTTCTCATAATTCTGAGAGTCAGTTACTATTATGTCTATTTTAAAGATTTTTTTAAAAAAGTATCTCAAAGTTACACATTTTGTAAGTGGCGATATTTAGACTCAAACTCAGAAATGATACAATCTCATTGCTCTTGCCAATTTTCTATATTATGCAAAAGCTATCATTCTTTTTCTTTATATGTACAAACATGTACTCTTGCTCAGAGCAGTGGAATCTCCCAGAAACTTCCTTCATCCCACTAATCTCAAGAATGTAGTTTTAGTTCTTCAAGATGAATAAATTCTAGATACCTGCTGTACAACATTGTGCCTATAACCAACAATACCATATTGTACACCTAAAATTTCATCAGTTTCATGTTGTGTTCTTACCACAATAAATATATATAAACAAACCAGGGGGAGAAAAGTATCCATTGTTTTTCATAATACTTTTTGTCCACTGAAGAAAGCAAACTATGAGTAAAGATTATGTTCTTGGGGCACCTGGGTGGCTCAGTTAGGCGTCTGACTTCAGCTCGGGTCATGATCTCAGGGTCCTGGGATAGAGCCCCATGTTGAGCCCTGTGTCTACTTGTCCCTCTGCCCCTCCCCCTGCTCATTCTCTCTCTCTCTCTGTCTCTGTCTCTCTCAAATAAATAAATAAAATCTTAAAAAAGATTATGTTCTTAATCGAAAAGCAGAATTAACTTTTGTATGAACTTTTATATTTTTATATGCTATGTCCTTCAAAGAGTAACCCCATATTGGTTTCAATAGCTGGGAAATTTTTAAATTTATTTTCTTTAAATTTCCTTCAGTTCTGAGAATGATCAATTAATACAAGCTTTTCTGGAAATAAATGAATAAACCATTTCTGCTGACCTCATATTCATTTTTTCTTAATTCTGCTAATTTGAATAAATTTTATGGAATCAGAAGTATGTGTAGTTCCTCTTTATATACTTGTCATCCCTACCAAATTTCAATAACCAAAATATATATGCTATAGAGAAGGGAAGTTGATAATCTTTTCTTTATTATTACATGTAATAATAGTCTTTTTATTTCAAAAATAAGCCTTAAATATCATTATTATAATGTGATCTTAGAGATAATCTCCCTTGCAGCTGACAAAATTAACCAGACATAGAGTGACTAGTGACTAGGGCAAATTACATGGAGGAGCTTATTAGGAAGCAAATTAGCATAGAAAGTTCAAAGAATTAAATTTATTTCATTTACAATGTGGAACCTTTTCTGACACTTATCTAAATTCATCTTTATTAGAAATGGATAAGTGAATATTATTTAGTCTAAATAAAAAGCTAGAAACAATAGGGAGAATTTGAATTTTTGAATTAAATTAAAGCAAAGATGGTTGGAGGAAGGATGACTTAGAAACTCTTCTAGCAGTCTCCAGATAAGGCAATTGATATGTATAGCCATGCTTTAGGTTAAACTAAATGTGCACAGGGCAGCTTTACTCACAGTAAGCATAACATGGTTTTGAGAATTCTGGAAAGGTCTGATGGCCTTTATATTGCCTCTCTGATATCCGACCCATGGCATTCACACTTCAAGTACTTTGCAAAATGCAAATGCCCTTCAGATAGCCCTCTAAGCCCTGATCAGTCAGGTAATACTTAGTGTGTGTGAAGAGATATTACAATAGACTTTAAAAGTAGGAAGGAGAGAATTAGATTTCAAAGATGGGATTAAGGGAATATTGATGGCATCAAAAATTCACTGCATATTCTAAATTCTGCCTTAAAACTTACTCCTTTCTTCTAGCTTAATAAACTCATAATTGGTATAACTATCCATTACAAGGTATATATAATATATACCTCTAAAAGCTACTGTGATTTGTAATTAGTGTTGATATAATTATGTGGCTTTATTTCTATAAAAATTGGTTTCTTGCCAAATTCATCTTCCATTTTGATTCAAAATTGAAGCATAGTGTAGGTGACCAAAAAGCTTCATAAATAATCATTCTTTCCCCACCAGAAGTAGACGGCTAAGACAATTAGAAATGCAAGAAGGCTAAAAATATATACTTTCCTGTTTGGTCTTTGGTTCCGGCTCCTTCAATTTTTTTTTTTTTATATAGTAAGTATATTAGCAGTTTGAAGTATATGTCTTGAGTTTTTTTCTCCCAGTTTGTCAGTTATCTTTTGACTTAACTTATGCTGTTTTGTCATGTAAATTTTGTTTGTTTTTTATAATGAAAAAAAATAATTTCCTCTACCTTTCCAGAGAATGAAAGATTGAGTCTCTAGAGAATATGCAGTTGGGCAAGAAATGAAGGTAGAATGTAATGTGTGAGATTTGAGGAAAAGTCATTCAATTGTAAATGAAAAAGTACACAATCATGGCTAAACCTTTATTCTCAACTTCTTTGACAAATGTGTCTTGAAAAAGTACTTTTTTTTCCCAGAAATAAAATGTAAATTTTTTTAAATGTAACTGTTTTTTAACACTTATGTGCCTAAGGTAAATCTGTAAGACATATTAACATCAATCCTATAGATTATTTATTTACAAATTCTATACTCTTACTTATTTTTGTCCATGTGATCTATATTCTACTGAAAGAGCTGATAAGAGTTTCCTTATTAGTGACTTTTTTTGTAGTCTTCTTGAAATACCTGCAGTTTTAATTTCCTAAGAGTCATTGTTGATGCATAAAGATTCCTAAGTATTCCTATGTTATTCTTGTATCCCCACTGAAGACTGTAGATTTTAACATTAAATCATGTTCTTCTTTGATATCTTTTATGTTTGTAGTTTTGAACTCTGCTTAGATATTAGCATTACTTATCTGCTATCTGTAGTTTTTATTTTCATTCTTTTGTCTTGTTTTTTATATATAGCCTTTCTGAATTACTTTATTTTACATGCATCTCTAGTACACAACATATAGATGAGTTTTATTGAGTGGGGCAAATTGAAATTATTTTCTATTAATAGGTAATTTATTACCTTCACATTTATTTTTATTACTATATGTTTTGTCTTGATTCTATTTAAATATTTTTTAAGATTTTATTTATTTATTTATTTATTTATTTATTTATTTATTTATCAGTAAACTCTATGCCCAAAGTGGGACACAAACTTATGCCCCCAAGATCAAGAGTCACATGCTCTACTGATTGAGGTCCACGCACTCTTCTATCAAAAAATTTTATAATGTGTATTTTGTTAGATATACTGTTCTTTAATTGATGAGATATGTACTTTTTGCTCTTAAAAATAATTTAAGAGGGTTTGTATTTTTGTTCTAGTGTAATTTGCATACTTACACTTTTAAATACACGATCTCCTTTCTCCTATTTTATTTTTTACTATTTGGTTTACTACTTGTTTCAGTTATCCTTTCACATCTACATATTTGTTGTACCCAAAAAATGGCTTTTTATTTCTATTTTTTCTCTTTTTTCTGTTCCTTCTCTTCTTCTAATGTTTTGGTTGCATTCTTTGTACTTTGACACAACATATAGCATTTGCACATTAATATATCCACCATCATCCTCACCTTTGTTTTTTATGTACATTCATGTATTTTTAAATGTCCCATATCAATCTTGTACTGAAGTTTTCCCCACTCATCATTTGGTTAAATGGAGCTTATCCTATAGTATAGGGGCTGACGGACTACATCTCAGGGCCAGATATGGAGTTCTACTGGAACAGAGTCATCCCCACTTGTTTACATACTGTCTATATCTCCTTTCACACTAAACTACAAATGTGGAGGAGTTGCAGCAGAGATCATATGGCTGACAAAATGAAAATTATTTCCTGTCTGGCCCATTAATGGAAAAAGTCTGCTACCCGCTGATGTGGTAAATTTCTCAAGAAAGACTGACGGGTGCAGAAATCTCTAAGTTCTTGTATGCTGAAAGCTGATTTTTTTTTTTTAAGATTTTATTTATTTGAGAGAGAGAGAGAGCAGGAAAGGGGGGAAGGTCAGAGGGAGAAGAAGACTCCCCGCTGAGCAGGGAGCCCGATGCGGGACTCGATCCTGGGACTCCAGGATCATGACCTGAGCCAAAGGTAGTGCTTAACCAACTGAGCCACCCAGGCACCCTGAAAGCTGATTTAATATGGCCTTGATATTTTAATTGGAATTTGGATTGACTGTATGATTGGTTTGCACTGTCTTTAATTCCTTTATCTTTTTCTTTCTTTTTTTTTTTCCTATGCTATTCCATGTTTCCCTTACAGTGATCATGGCCTTAAATTTATTAATTAAGGGTATTACACATGTATTCAAAATGCTGCATAATTTTATATGTCAAAAGTGCTTAATCATTCCCTGCTCTATAACTGGCAGTAACTCTCTAATCACACATGTGTCAAACAAAATTCATAGGGTACAAAATACAGTACTTTTATAATGGTATTAAAAGGTCCTGCAAAGTGCAGACCTAACTACCAGAAAGTGTTTTTCCTTATTTTTGGAAGTAATGAATTAGTCTTATCAATTCCATTTGTCATGCAGGTATTTATATATAGTAAAGAAATTTTAGAGCTGTCATTTATACAATTACAGCATTTTTCTATGCCCTGATTACCCATTCAGATATCTTGCTTATTCAGAAATAGTTCTGCTTGCTAGCCATCTGCCCAAATCTACCACCCTACTCTCCTCAATGCACCTTGGGGTCTTTTCTCCCCGCTTCCATTTGTTCTGTCTCTGCCTCACCCTCATATATGCCTCTTTCTCAGTCACTTTTTCTTCAAATGCAATACGTTTTTTCATTCCTTTTCTCCATATTTTGTAACTAAATTTCATTTAAAGTTTTCTTTGTGTCCTGTTTCAACTAAATATTGTAAGGGAGGTGAGGATAGAGAAAGGGTCTAAGAGGGATGGAAAGATATGTGAGCATTGTTTCCTGACAATCTGTAATATACCTTATATAATAAATGATAATTATAAAAATACCATATACAGATAAATATTTTTAAATAAGGACAAATATGAAGTTTCCCAAAACTTTAAATATGGGGTCAAAAAGCATAACCAAAGGTGGCATGAGTGAGATCAGTCTAAAGTCCATGAATTTCACAGACTTTTAACTGTAGAGAACAAACTGAGGGTTGCTGGAGGGAAGGTGGGCAGGGGGATGGGCTAAATGGGTGATGGGGATTAAGGAGAGCACTTCTTGTGATGAGCTCTGAGTGTTGTTTGTAAGTGATGGATCACTAAATTCTACCCCTGAAACTAGTATTACACTGTATGTGAACTAACTGGAATTTAAATAAAAACTTGAAAAAAAATTCCATGTATCCCAACCCTAGAGGAAAAAGAAATAAATAAGAATAACATCATTAATTTTCCCATAATTCACTTCAAAGTAAATTTTCAGCTGAAGATGAGTTGTATTCATATCAAGAAAACTGCTACCTATCAATTGTGATTAGGTTATTATACTCTTAGTTAATGCAATGAAACTTGAATTAGAAACAAATAATGGGACAATCAATGTAGAAGAGTAATATTTCCTTATCTATGTCCGTTTAATAAATCAATATTAAGGGACTTGAGGATAAATTATAATTTTAGGCCAAGTAAAATTCTGTAAGCCACCGTAGCCCAGTTTATTATGGTTGTACCTGCATGGTTGTAACTTCTGTTAGGTTTATGTTGTTATCCTCTCTTCCAGAAACATACTCTTACACTAATGATGGAATGATCTTGGAACGGCACACGTAAAGAACAAAACAAAACAAAACCTCCCATATATCAACAATGTGTTGACTACTTCTCTATTTTTTATATTTCTCTCAATTTCCCAATGAGCTTTGACCAGTAAGCATGAGATTAAAACCTGAGACAAAATCAATGCACACTCTATCCCATGATAAGAGGAAGAGTTATTTGATACAACACTTTGGTTATAACAGTGCATATCTAATTTTGTTTTCTGTCACTATGATGTATAAGTCTTTGTTTTCTCAAATTGCATCCTTATAACTTTGGTAATATACAGCATGGTGACTATAGTTAATAATAGTGTATTGCATGTTTGAAAGTTGCTAAGGGTAGATCTTAAAAGTTCTCACCACAGGAAGAAAAAATTGTAACTATGTAGGGTGATAGATGTTAACTAGATTAATTTTGGTGATCATTTTGCAATATATGCAAAGACTGAATCATTATGTTGTATACCTGAAACCAATATAATATTATATATCTATTATACCTCAATAAAAAAGATTTTTGAGAAATCTAATTATAGTGAAAATGTAATTTGATTTACCCATCAAAAACAAAGCAAACAATAACAAAAAATATACAATAAAAACATGTACATATAAATATATGGCTCAATTACTATACAAAATTGGTGGCAATATATGGTGGAGTGTAAAATTTATGTTGACTAAACTACATGAAAGTGATGAAAAGTTGAAAGGGGTAAATGACATTAAAGTATTTTAAGGTTCAACTCTACTATAGAACTGGTAAAATGAATGATTTCACCGACTACAAGATTCAAGAATGCATATTGTATGTTTTGGGACTATCAATGAGGGAGCATTTTGCCCCCAAGGGATATTTGGCAATATCTGATAATTTTAGTTTGGATGTCACTACTGGGGAAAGGGGTGCACTAGGCATCTAGTGAATAGAATCCAGGGATACTGCTAAACATTCCACAAAACACAAGAGAATCTCCTCAACAAAGAATTATTCAGACCAAAATATCAACGATGCCAAGATGAAAAAGTGCTCTAGGGTAACCACTAAATTATAATAATTCATAAAAAACAAATGGACTGGTAGAAAAATGTGGTAATAAAATATGTGATTAAGTATATGACAGGATAGGGGTGCCTGGGTGGCTCAGTTGGTTAAGTATGGAACACTTGATTCTGGCTCAGGTCCTGATCTCAGAATTGTGAGATTAAGCCCTACATCCAGCTTTGTGCTGGGCATGGACCCTGCTTGGGATTCTCTCTCTCTCTCCCTCTCCCTCTGCCCCTTCTCCCTCTCTATCTCCCCCTCTAAAAAAAAAAAAAAAAAAAAAATATATATATATATATATATATATATATATATATGACAGGACAAAAGAGAAACATAAAACAGATGGGTTAAAAAGGAAAAAAAAAGTAGGAAAATGATAGATATTAACACAACTATGTCAGTAATTAAAATATATGTAGACTGACTACTCCAAATAAAAAGACTAAAATTTGAAACTGGGAAACCAAAAATATACATATAATGCAAGGCACACTCAAAATACAAACACTGAGGAAAGATGACCACAAATGGATAAAAAAGGACTGTAATGCAAACATTGACTAAAAGGATATCTTTTTTTAGTTAGACAAATATAGATGCAGTAAATTTTAAGGCAAGAAACATTTATAGAGAAAAATGGATATTTCGTAATAATAAGATAGCTAAAATTCAGCAAGAAGATAATCACAATCTTAAATCTATATGTTCATAACCAATAACTTCAAAATATATGAATCATAACTTAGCAGAACTAAAAGGAAAAATAAAATAATCTACAATAATAGTATGAGGTATTAAAGCACCTGTCTCAACAGAAACAAAAACCAAAAAAAAAAAAAGTAACTTCAAAGATCTGATTAACACAATTGGTAAACTTGACCTAATTTATGGATATAGAAAATTGTATTCAGTGATTACAGAATTCAAATTATTTTCAAGTTCGTAGGGATTGTTTAACAAAGTCAACAACATGCTGGCTAATAATGAAAGTCTCAAAAAATATAAAAGGTTTGCAATCATTCAGAAGTTGTTCTTTGGTCAGAAATAAATTAAATTAGTCATAGTAAATATACACAAAATAAACCTCCTATTTCATAGACAATAAAAAATATACTCAGATAATTCAAAGATCAAATAAGAACTTACAATGGAAATTATTTTTAAAATATTTTAATTATTTTATACATATTAAACTTATAACTGTTGTCTATTGTCATAGTAATGCTCTGTTCCTTGATCTGTGTTCTCATTATATGGGTGCATCAATTTGTGCAAATTCATTATGAAAGCATAATTTTAATATTTATGATCTGTGTACTTTCTGTGTATATATTTGAATAAGAAGTTATTAAACTAATAAATGTGGCCAAAATGTCAATTACTTTCTCCAATTTATGAATATAATTTAACATTAAATCATACAAGTTTATGAGGAAAAAAAATGCCCTAAAATTAACCTGATCTTAGTCTGTTTAGTCCATTTTCATTTAATGTAATTATATTTGGGTTTAGAGGCACTATCTTATTCTTTTTTTGTTAGTTTGTTTTTCTCACCTGTTCATGGTTATCTCTTTTCTATTACCTTCTTTTGAAGTATTTAATTAATTATTATTATTTTTTACTATTCATTTAGTGACTGTCCTAAAAAATAAAATGTTTCCCTCACTTATTATAATTCAGTGTAAGTTAATAATTCTGCCTCTTGACACAATATTTTGGATTTTACATTATTTGCCTACATTTATTTACAGGCTGTTGTATTGTTGGGTATATTTGTTCCTAATTTACTTAATGCTCCAGGTGACATTATTCTTGTTGTTTTTAAATTCAGGATTGATTTTCTATACCTACATTTCTACCCTTATATAGCTTTTTATTTCTTACATTTCTGTGTTTCCAATGGGGATCAATTTTTTATGCACCAAGAAATCACTATCATACTTTTTAATGCAGCAGAAAGTTGGCAGTGAATTATCTGTTATTCCAGAAGTGCCTATATTTTACCTCCATGTGTTTACAGCTTTACTGTAACTTGTAAGTATAGTTGATGTAAAACAACCCAGCACATATTTAAATTATACGCTTTAATGAGCTTTGTTATGTACATATACTCCCAGGAAACCATTACTACCATCAAGATAACAAATATTTCTATCACCTCTAAAGTTACCTTGCATTCAATTATGTCAGTTTCCCCTCCACTCTGGTCTCGGGCAACTGCTGACTTCCTTTTTGTCACTACAGATTGAATTTTATATAAATGGAATCATTCATTTATGTAGTCTTTTGGCATATCTTTCACTACCATTTCTACTAAGATATAGCTCCAAAAGAACAGAGGTTTTTGTCTGTTTTCTCCTTCCATTGGTGTATTCCAGCAACCAGGTGATTACCTGGAACAAAAACAAAAACTTCAATATGTATTATTGAATTGTGCAACTCATGACCACTTCCCTTGTGAGATTGGATGAAATCTTGTAGTCAACAATACAGGGCTCTAGGAAGGCAAAGCCGACTACGTGCTCTTAGTAAATGAAAGGAATTGTTTTTCTGTAAGTTCATATTGGTTTGTTTTAGATCTAACATAAAATTATTTAAAATTATGGAATGGAAAATGTAGAAAGATATGTTGCCACTAGAACAATAAAACTCCTCTAATATTCTCCAAAGTAAGAATAGTTATCTTTCTTAAATATTTATGAAGTACCCTCATACTGAAGAGAAAAGGGAGATTTTGTTTTTTCACTTTTTTCCTTAAATACAAACATCCATATGAACACCTACATGGAGAATGCTCTTTTTTTTTTTTTGTAAGTCAAGAAAATAGACAATATATCATTCTCTAAAAAGCATGCTATTTTGAAATTATACATATGCATTTTCTTTGTCCACAGCACTGTCATCTTTCATGATTTATAATTCTCATTTCTCAAAATTCAAATTCTTTTTTCTTTATGAATGTTATTCTGATGATCAAGCAAAGTTGATTTCTCCCATTCCCATAATTTGTACATACTGATATTCTTTTATTTTATATGTAGATTATTTGTTTATATGTTCAACTCTACTACTGTTCTTTTATTTCCTAAGAGAAGGACTTGGTCTTATTCATCTTTAGAGCTCCAGCATCTAATGTTGCCCGACATATATTAGGTTTTCAAAAATATTTTTGAGAGAATGGTGTGCTTAATCAGAATGGATGTTTTTCTTTTAGACATTTTCTGGTTTTGAATCATAGTTCACAAATTTCAAGTGTGCTCCCTTTTGTCCTTAATAACATTGCAGAATAATATCATTCAACCTTAGTCATTCAGACATCTAATAACCATATATTGGGGACAAACTCTCATTTATTCTACATGGCTGGTTACCAACAAAATTCTCACCTCTAGGCCACATGGTATCTCTGGTCCTGGCAGTTCCATATCATTCTTCTTCGTCGTCTTCTTCTTCTTCTTCTTCTTCTTCTTCTTCTTCTTATTATTATTATTATTATTATTATTATTTTAAGCGATGTCTACACCCAGTGTGGGGTTCAAACTTACAACCCCGAGGTCAGGAGTCACATGCTCTACTGACTAAGCCAGCCAGGAGCCTGGGAATCATTCTTACTGTGCTTATGACACTAGGGTGTTCTTCAGCAAGGCTAGGAGCCATACAGCCACATTCATCTCAGCACCTGCTTCTTCTCTCTGTGCCACTGAGGAGCAGTATGAAGATTCTAAGGGCTTTCTGCCCTATACTACCAAGACTAAAGGACAGGGCTCCTGGCTGGTTCAATCAGTGGAGTGTGTGTTTTTTTTATTTTTGTTTTTTTTTTTTAAGATTTTATTTATTTATTTGAGAGAGAAAGAGAGAGCAAGCATGCACGAGAGGGGGAGGGAGGCAGAGGGAAGAGAGAAGGACAAGCAGACTCCCTGCTGAGTGGGGAGCCTGTCAAGGGCTTGATCCCAGGACCTCAAGAACATAACCTGAGCCTAAGTTGGACACTTGACAAACTGAGCCTCCCAGCCACCTCTGAGTGTGACTCTTGATCTCAGGTTTGTAAGTTCGAGCCCCACATTGGGTGTAGAAGTTACTTAAAAATAAAATCTTGGGGCACTCGGGTGGCTCAGTTGTTGGGCATCTGCCTTCAGCTTGAGTCATGATCCCAGGGTCCTGGAATAGAGCCCCATATTGGGCTCCCTGCTCAGCGGGGAGTCTGCTTCTCCCTCTCCCACTCCCACTGCTTGTGTTCCCTCTCTTTATAAAAAATAAAAATAGGGCCACCTGGGTGGCTCAGTTGTTAAGCGTCTGCCTTCGGCTCAGGTCATGATCCCAGGCTCCTAGGATTGAGCCTCGCATCGGGCTCCCTGCTCCACGGGAAGCCTGCTTCTCCCTCTCCCACTCCCCCTGCTTGTGTTCCCTCTCTCGCTGTGTCTCTCTCTGTCAAATTAATAAATAAAGTCTTAAAAAAAATAAAGTAAAATCTTTAAAAAAAAAAGACTAAAGGACATAAGGGGGAAACGTGTCCATCTTGTTAATGCTGCTTAATAAAATATTCATTACTCTCCTCCTGGAATAACACATTTTGAAAAAAAATTGTTCATCTTTTTTAATATAGGCACAACAGTAAATAAGATAGAGTACTTCTTTTTGCAATAAAAATTTGTTATGGAGGGAAGACAGACAATTATTTACTATAAATGTGATAAGTAATGTCATCTGATAGAGAATTAGAATTATCTGTGGGAGGTAACGAATCCAGCTAGATGGGAGAGATCACAAAGAACATTTTGGAGGTGGCAATGTCTAATTTGAGATATAAAGGACACATAGAAAATAAGTAAAAGTTTATTGTAATGTCACATAAAGTGTGCAGAAAGAAGCAAGTAAAGTCGCCTGGGATAAGAATACAAAATGCACCGTAAAAGGCCTGAGAACAGAGACTGAGATCAGAGAGGTAACAGGGTCTAGATGTGAATGTTTGAAACTTAGCCTGGTAGCAATGGGAAGACAGTAGAAAGTCTTAAGATGACTTAAGGTTTGCACTTTAAAAATACCACTTCATTTGAAGGCAACAGTTAGTCATAGGATCATCAGTTACAATAACTAAGGTGGATATTGTGAAAAGTAAAGAAATTTAGAAACAAAAAAGAAAATTAGAAAATAGGATCAATAGTATCTGTTTATTGATTATGAGGAATGGGGATGAGGTTAGGAGAATGGGAGAATATAAGATGGTGGCCTAGGCCCTAGCATGGACATTTGTCACTGTAATTGAGAAGTCATATAGGAGAAGCAAGTTGATAAGCTTGGATTTGGATGGAGTTGATGTGATACCTTCAAGAGGAGATGTCCAGTAGTAGTCAGTTATATGAGAGGCATATCTAGTTGGTAGATATACATTTGGACATTATCAGACACATGTAGTAGGTGAAACCAGTGAATGAAGTGGTCGAGATGCCTAGAGAGTATAGAAAGTGAGAATATTCGAAGACCCAATGGAGGACCCTGAGGAACAAGAACACCTATTGTATGTCAAAGACATGAAGCCCGCAAGGTTCATGCAGGAGTATAAGCCAGTGAAGAATAAGGAAAATCTAGTGAGTGTAGTAGTACAAGAAACAAGAGAAGACAGTGCTTTTAGAATGTGAGAGTATTCAAAAATGTGTAGTCATATGGTCCTATAACCAAATAACATCAATAAATTCATTTTTGTTTTTTAAGAAAATAAAACTTCTTTAAGCATTGACCTAACACAGTTTACTGTCTCAGTATTTTCAAAACTGCCCCCAACACAATTCTGTGAAAAGAAATCAATTCTTACGTACACATATTTTAATCAAGAGGACAGTCTAGTTTGCAAACAAACAAACAAAAGCACAGATTGATCTTCCCCACAAATGCTTAACTGCAGAAAAAAATCAAGCTGATTTCTGATATTTTGTAGCAAAATGAGAGGAGGCAGATTTATATTTATGTTCTCTACACTTTTTATTACTTTCACTGAATCTTTTTTTTTCTTCTTTTCCCATTTTTTTTCCCTCTCTGTGAGTTGAAATTCAATTTAAAGCAAAGTAAGGATGAATGAAGCATTGGACCCAGCAAGTGCACCACCAACATACTCACGGTTTTCAATGACCAATTTTTCACACTGTTTGAAGGGAATGAAGTATTAGTATTCATCTCACATTGGAAGTAAGCCGAAAAGGCACAGTTACACTTTTCAGTCTGCTTGTCTTTTATTTGGAGTGTAAACTCACAAACTGTAGTAACGGAGAGGAATACAAAATGCACAGAACAGAAACTGGATTGTTTTTTATGTTAAATGCAGGATCTATGCGTTAGGTTTCTAACTAAACTATTTTACCCTGTCTTTAGAACACCAGCCATTTTAATTGGTTGATTGATATTCATAAAAGGTATTTGTGTCTTAAATAGATACTATATGGTGGGAAGAGGGGAGAGAGTATTTCTGCCTCTGTTCATACATCAATCTTTGGTATAAAATCAAGCTAAATATTAACCTTAGCTTCTGAGCCCTAGAGGAACTTAGCTGAAATAAAATAAGAAAGAAAACCTAAGGGAAACATCTTGGACTTACTCGGCAACCTCAAGTATCTTCTACCCAATTCTCCTATAAACAAGTGGGAAAACATGTTATAGCCCTATTATTATGTAGCCGATCAACTTATGTGATAATAAATACTAATGAAAAAAAAAACAAAACAAAACCTTTCTCCTCAGTTTTATCTACACATACAAACAGAGCAAAATAAAGTGGTGTTTCTTTCTCTTGTCCATCATCATATGCCACATTAAATTAAAAAAACAAAAACAGGGGGCACCTGGGTGGGTCAGTCGTTAAGAGTCTGCCTTTGGCTCAAGTCATGATCCCAGGGTCCTGGGATCGAGTCCCATATAGGGCTCCCTGCTCCGCGGGAAGCCTGCTTCTCCCTTTCCCACTCCCCCTTTTTGTGTTCCCTCTCTCGCTGTCTCTCTCTCTGTCAAATAAATAAATAAAATCTTAAAAAAAAACAGGTTTTGAATATGTCCATTTGAAATGTATTTCTTTTGCTTTTTAAAAAGGATTTTAAATAATCTTTTCAAAAAAAGCATAAACATTTCATGACCAAAAGGACACTTTACCAAAGTGCTTAGTTTGAAATACTGTCTATTTAATCAAAAGCCTGAAAGAAACTCACCAATTCTCTGATCATGCAATTGAGTGACTCAATTCAATTCAAATTAAATTGTAAACAAGTAATCAAACAAATACTTACTGCTTTTCTACAATATATATATATGGCATTGTGTCAGGTAGTAGGGAGGTATTAAATAAGAGGAAGAATTAGTCCTGCCCTCAAGAGGCTTATAGTTTAATAGGAGAGAGAAATTTTAAAACACAACTGACTGGAAAAGAACAGAAGAGGAAACAGACGGCATAAAAATGGTGCACTGATACAGTAAAGAGTCTCTGCCTTCATTTCGGGTGGACAGTGCTAACATTACTGGTTTATAGGGTCTGGGAGGACTAATAAACAAAGAGCCTTTGCTTTATTTCCAATATAAGAACAAAAAACAGATGGATAGAAAAGGTTCAGTGCTATTTCTGGTGATGTCGACACTGGAAGACATAATTTGATGTAAGAGCTGAATAAATGGATGCAATAACACTTACCCTTAAATCTCATCAAGATCCAAGGAATGTCTCACTTTGGGAATAGCTTGGACCTCCAAAGCAAGGGCGCTTACCCAGATTATTGCCTTACTCTGCGTGAAGATGGTGAAGGAGGGAAAGATAGATAATCACCTGTCTTTAGTACACCCGACTAGGAAACATCCTTTACCGACTAAGGGATTCATTTAAACCCCAGTAGATGTTTAAAAAAGAAAGAGCAGGACACCCAATAGAATTAATGGAAAAAAGCCCACTTTGAGAAAACAGAAGGAGGTGCTAAGCATTGCCCTGAAAAATCTCTCAGATCTTCGATCTCTTAAAAATTGAAATTTAGAGGTGCCTGGCTAGCTCAGTCGGTAGAGCATGCAGCTCTTGATCTCGGGGTCATGAGTTCGAGCCCCACAGTGGGTGCAGAGATTACTTAAATGAATGAACTTGAACAAAATCTGAAATTTAACATTAAGCCTATACTCTTCCTTCGTGGAACTACTCACATAAAACCAGTCACTATTCCCTTATGGAAACTCCATGGACCATTTATGGTCAGTGTTGACCCTACCCCCAAAAAAGCTATAACCTACCCTATATTGAATGCTACATTTTGTCATCAGAAATTATGCAATGAAAATAAATAAAAATATCAGGCTACTTCAAAAAATTAATGTAGATACTTGACATATGAATATAAGTAGTATCCCATTGTGGTATACATGGGAAAATGAAAAATCTAATATTAAATTTCCAAAGACATTGAAGTCCAGAGTTACTTAAAGTCTGTGAATTAACATATAAAGACATTCACTCTATCACTTCTCTTACAATGAGTGTATTCTTGAAGATAGTTCAGTTTATTGTTTGCGTACAACAGCACCCACAAAAGAACTATTCACTCTTCCAAGAGAAAACCCATGTGCAGAAGGAGGTCAAAATACTAAGTGGCTCAGGCTACTTAGTCACTTCTTTCATTTCATTCAAAAGATGAATCACTTAAGCAGAGCAATGCCCTTCCTGAGGAAGTCTCCACTTGAACTCTTTTTGGAGTTTTCTATTCATGGTCTCAGTGAGGAATCAGTGACTAGTCTCCAAATGGAATTTCCACAGTCTTAGGGTAGAGTCTAGACAACTATATCCATGACTCTTAGGTAGATCACAGCACTTTTGATATCCCACATCCAAGTTGAGAGGAATTGTGTTCCCCTCCCAGAATTGATATGTTGAAACCCTAACCCTCAAGTGTGACTATACTTGGAGATAGGGCATTAACAAGGTGTTTGAGATTATATGAGGTCATAAAGCTGAAGCCCTAATCCAACATGACTGGTGTCAAAAGAGGAGGGAAAGACACCAGGTTGTGTGCACAGAGAAAAAGCTTTGTGAGAACATAGTGAGAAGGTGGCCATCTGCAAGACAATGAAAGAGACTTCAGGAGAAACCAAACTTACCAACACTTTGATTTGGGGCTTCCAGCTTCCAGAACTGTGAGAAAATAAATTTCTGGGTTTTTTTAAGCCATCCAGTCTGTGGTATATTGTTATGGCAGCCTTAGAAAACTAATACAATCAATATTTGGCTGTGCTTAGAAAATTATTTTGCTGCCTGTAATATCACAATCAGTAAGCCCTTCCAGACACCAGATGTGTGGAGGGCAAGTTTTCAAAGACCTAGATCAAATCCAAAGTCTTGTGATTTTTTTATTATTAATCTTTAATTGATGTAAAACTTATTATATGTGAAATGCACATGTCTTAAATATTTAAGTTGAAAACCTTGGCAAACATATGCACCCATGTAAGCAGTACTTATATCAAGCTTTAGATTATATCCATGAACAGAGAAAGCACTTTCTTGCCTTCTTGAAGTCAGTTTTTACACCCCATAGATAACCACTGAACTGATTTTTATCACCAAAGATTCCTGTACTCAAACCCCATTGAAATGAAAGCATATAGGATGTTACTTTTAATATCTGAAATTTTTGGCTCAACATTATATATCATGATTCATTCAAATTGTGTAAGAGTAAATTATTCTTTATCGTTGCACACTAAGTATCCTACAGAAGAATGTATCAAACTGTTTATCTGTTCTATGGTGTTCTTTAGTACTTTTCTCAGTTTTCCTGAGGTAAATTCAATTGATCATTACTTTTCTCTTTTTCTTTTAATTTCTGTGCTATTTTTTTAAGGAATTTTGTGTGCGTGCTTATGAATGATATTGTTTGTAGTATTGGTTTTCTTCTAATATCCTTTATATGTTTTGATATTGGGTAATACCAGCCTCATAAAATAGTCTAAAATTATGTATTTTCTATGTATTTCCTGAAAAAATATGTAAGATTGTGTAAGATTGGTATTATTGCTTCTGGCGAAATCATCTGGATCGACTTCTTATGGGAAGTTTAACTATGATAAATTTAATTTCTGAACAGATACAGGGGTATTCAGATCTATTTCTACTTGTATCCATTTTGATAAGTTGTTTTTCTAAGCATTTTTCCATTTCTTACAGTTTATCAAAGATATTGGCATCACTACGGGTGCCTGACTGCTCAGTCAGTAGAGCATGTGACTCTTGATTTTGAGGTTGTGAGTTCAAGCCCCACACTTGGTGTAGCGATTACTTAAAAATTAATTAATTAATTAATTAATTAAAGATATTGGCATATTGTCATTATATCACCTAATTATCCTTTTTAAAAAATTTTATTTATTTATGAGAGAGAGAGAGAGAGCATGAGTGGGAGAGGGGCAGAGGGAGAGGGTGGGGAAGAAGCAGACTCCCCACTGAGCAGGAAGCCCGCACATGGAGCTTGATCCCACGATCTGGGACCATGACCTGAGCTGAGGACAGACACCTAACTGACTGAACCACCCAGGCTCTCCTCACCTAATTATCCTTTTATTATCTGTAATTTCCTTTCTTCTTTTCCTAGCTGTAGTAATTTGTGTGCTCTCTCTCTCTCCTTCTCTCCCTCCCCTACCCCATTTCATCAACAATCATTCTAAAGATTTATACATTTTACTCATCTGCTCAAAGAGCCAGTAAATGGAATCTGGCATTGTTACTATTAAATGATTGGACTTGGAATCATTATGGAAAGTGTATGGGCCACCGGTAGCCCAAGAATATGGTATTGTTTTGATGAAGTGCATTCTTTCTGAAAGAAAGAAAAATTACATATGCTATGGAATGACTTAGGCCTATTGACAAAAAAATTTCTTTCCACAATTTGCTTCTAGGCCAAAAAAGTAACAGAAATATTGTCCACTTAGATTGTATTATATATAGTTTTTTATTGAAATCTAATTTAAATACATTACATTAATTTCGGGTGCACAACATGATGATTTGATATAATTATATATTGTAAAATGATCACCATGATAATTGCAGTTATCTGTCACCATTCATAGTTACAGAATTTTCTTTCTAGTGATGAGAACTTTTCAGATTTACTCTAAACAACTTTCAAATATGCAATACAGTATTATTAACTGCAGTCTCCATGCTATATGTTAAATCCCCATGACTTACTTATTTTATAACTGGAAGTTTGTACCTGTTGGCTCTCTTCACCCATTTTACCCATCCCCTGGTCCCCACCTCTGGCAACCAATCACCAGTTTGTTCTGTGTATCTATGAGCTTGCTTGGTTGGTTGGTTTTTGTTTTGCTTTGGTTTTATTAGATTTCACACATAAGTGAGATTATATGGTATTTGTCTTTCTCTTACTTATTTCACTTAGCATAATGCCCTCAAGATCTAGCTACATTGTTGTAAATAGCAAAATATCATTCCTTTTTATAGCTGAATAATATTCCAATATCA
The DNA here is from genome assembly GCF_037043125.1 of Eumetopias jubatus. Taxonomy (NCBI): domain Eukaryota; kingdom Metazoa; phylum Chordata; class Mammalia; order Carnivora; family Otariidae; genus Eumetopias; species Eumetopias jubatus. The sequence continues at coordinate 78,122,454 of NW_028274820.1, forward strand.
ACTACTGTAAATAACACTGCAGTGAACATGGGGGTGCATATATCTCTTTGAGTTAGCATTTTCACTTTCTTTGCATAAATACCCAGAAGTAGAATTGGTAGATCATACAGTAGTTCTATTTTTAATTTTGGTGGGGAACCTGTTTCCCATAGTGACTGCACCAATTTACATTCCCAGCAGTACACAAGATATTCTTTTTTCCACATCTCCACATCCTTGCCAATGGTTGTTATTTATTTATTTATTTATTTATTTATTTATTTATTTATTTATTTATTTTTGAGAGAGAGAGAATGTGAGCATGAATGGGGCGGGGGAGGGGCAGAGAGAGAGGGAGAGAGAGAATCTTAAAAAGACTCCATGCCCAGGGCAGAGTCCAATATAGGGCTTGATCTCACAACCATAGATCATGACCTGAGCTAAAAATCAAGAGTTAGACACAACGAACTGAACCATCCAGGCACCCAATAACAAATGGTTGTTATTTCTTATATTTTTGCTAATAGCCATTGTATTACACTTTTTTATGTAATAAAGAGTGCTTACGTTTTTAAGCTGTATCATGTATAAATACATCTCTTGGGTTTTTTTTAAGATTTCACTCACACATGCAGCAAAACCTTTAAAACCCTTCTGAATCTCATCATCCTTCAAGGTCTGCCCCACAGTAAACGGGTTTTTCTGTGTGGTTTTTTTTTTTCTTTTTTGTAAACTTTTAAAATATGAAGTGGGGGCATCTGGCTGGCTCAGTTAGTAGAGCATGTAGTTCTTGATCGCAGGGTCGTGAGTTCAAGCCCCACACTGGGCACGGAGCCTGTAATTAAATTAAAAAATGAAGTGGATTACATTAACCCCAATATGCATTCTCAGTTTTTTTATACTGGCTCACTAATTATAACATGAGGTTAAAAATACTTAGCTATAGGGCACCTGGGTGGCTCAGTCAGTTAAGCGTCTGCCTTCAGCTTAGATCATGATCTCAAGGTCCTGGGATCAAGCCCTGAGTCAGGCTCTCTGCTTGGGGGCAGTCTGCTTCTCCCTCTCACTCTCCCTCTGTGCTCTTTCTCTCTCTCTCTCTCTCTCACTCAAATAAATATATTTTTTTAAATACTTAGCTACATGGAGATTTGCTCATATCTTCACAAAGCTATGTCTTCTTTTGAGGTGGATACAATATGTTATTTTTTTGTTTTTTGGGTTTTTTTATGGAAGTATAGTTGACCCACCATTTGATTACATTATATCCAGGTGCACAACATAGTGATACAATGAGTCTTTATCTTATGCTGTGCTCATAAGCATAGCTACTGTTTGTCGCCATCCAGTGCTATTCCAATACCATTTATTTATTCTCTATGCTGTACTTTTCATCCCCATGATTTATTCATTCCATAACTGGAAGTCTGTATTTCACACTTCCTTCACCCATTTTGCCTATCCCCCACTCTCCTTCCCTCTGGCAACTACCGATTTCTTCTCTGTATTTATAGATCAGATTCTGCTTTTGTTTGTTTGTTCAGTTGCTCTCTTTTTTAGATTCCACATGTAAGTGACATCATATGGTATTTGTCTTTCTCTGTCTGATTTATTTCACTTAGCATAATACCCTCTGGGGTCTATCCATGTTTTTGCAAACAGCAAGATCTCATTCTTATTTAATAACAATACTATAGAGGATGGTGGCATGACTTGAAAGCAGACTTCTCATTAAAACATTGCATATTTCACATATTTGTTGAAATCAAGTAAGTTTTATTTTTCCAGGAAAGAGGCACGTAAAGTTTGGTGACTTATTTAACAGTCACACTATTTTAATATTTTTTTATGTTTTATTTGTTTCCTAGGAGACAGAAAATATTATCGATTATAAAGTAGATGTCAGGAGACTGTAGTCCTTAAAAATATGACTAAGAGTCTTTTGGAGCAAATACATACAACAAAAAGACATGGAACCCGAAAATACTCAAACCATATTCTGAGCATTGCATATAACAGACTCATATTGTTGCAAAGTGACTATACTGGATTTTTATCATGTAGAACTACTGGATCATTTTGGTAGATGTGAGTAGTCTCTCATTGTTGGCAATGATGATGGGCCACTACCCAAAGGTCTAGCTACCAGATTTAAAAAAGATAGCATGTCTCATCAGATTGATTTCTAACTTATCTCTAAACTTTGGTTATCAAGCAAGCATAAAAACAATTATTTAAAGCGTTCTATAATCTGGACAAAGTTCTATCTGCCTGCTTTTTTTAAACTGTTCCAATGACATTTTCCCATGAATAATTTATTTGATGTAAACAAGTCCATATGCTGGAGGGAGGTTCAGGTAACCTTATTGGCTTCAGTCAACCAGAATTATAATCCTCCAATTCAAAATGACCCAGAAACTTTAAGAAATAAGTCTATTGTGTTAAACCTAAGATTATATGCTACCTAGTTTTTGAGATTTTTATACCACTTTTTTTTCATAGTAAAGACTATCTTAAAGATGTGTTAGAAAATCCACACTTTTGAACTCCACTTATGTAAAGTATACACATACAAACAAAAATTCTAATTTCCATTATTCTAATCAAAAAGTTGCTGATGTTGATCAGATATAAAAGAAAAATGAAGCACTTTTGGAAACCACTTATGCTGTTTGAGCTTCCTAATTAGAATGCTAAGTACCTCTCAGGTATAAATTTCTGGTTAAGGAAACTGAGTAATCCTAAAATGCAACTTAAATTAACTAGTCGGTACATAATACCACATTGCCTACACTGAAATAATTTAAAGTGCATTGCATATCTCAAATAATCTACCACTCAGGGATATAATTTTTGAGTCCATATAGACTTGTTGAAAAAATAACTTTTGTCACAAAACCTATGAATGAAAGATGCTGGAAGGACAATCATTTAAAAGACTGTATTTGGAATATATCATGAATGAAATGCATGACCTTTACAACTAATTCTTAATGTTCCAAAGAGATCACAGAAAACTAAACCATACTTTAGGCAATATGTTAATTCTTAAAATTCTTGCTGCTTCCACCTATTTTTTTTTCAGAGATTGTACTATGTAACTTGAAATGTACTGAAAGCAGTAACTCATGAATGAAGGAAACATGACAAGAATGACTAAATTATCCTTATTACTCAATCCACGGACAGAAGGAAGCAATTGGAAATTTTGTAACTCTTCAAAATTGATATGAGGAAACAGCCACAAGCCATGATTAGACTGAGACTGGTCTGGATTAGGTGACTAGAATCAATCTATATCGAATGCTCTATTACTCAGCATAAAGAACATGGAAATGTACCACGATCTAGGAGATTTTATATGAGCTTTCACTCATATTAAGAATTTAATGTTAGGTTTTTTTATCCCCACCCCCCAACCTTACTAAACAGAGAAAATAGAGCAATCAAAATCTTCTCAGTGAAATTCATTTAATTTGGCACAAGTTTGCTTGAAGGTGGAAGAAAAAACCATAGAAAATACTATTGATTTAATTTCTTATCCTCTTAATTTACCTTATTAAGGTGTAACTTAAATTATTTATGGACTATTTAAACATTAATAAGGATTTTCTTCTTTTCCCTTTCTTCCTGAAAGAAAAGTAATGATATTGGATGCAATAACAAACTGTTAATGAGTTTCAAGGGTGACAAAACTAAATGCTAATTATATGCAGAGGTTAATATAAACATCCATACATTTCACAGGTTGCAAAAAGCACAGTAGAATGGTTATAAAGTCTGGTTATTTGTTCAATGTGTTCAAAAGGACACAGAGCTATGGAAGATCTTCAGATACATTTTGTTTTTTAAGAGAGGGAGAGAGTGGGGGGGGGAGGTGGAGGGAGAGAGAGAACTAGAACCTTAAGTAGGCCCCACACCCATTGCAGAGCCTGACACAGGGTTTGATCTCATGACACTGAGATCATGACCTGAGCTGAAATGAAGAGTTGGATATTTAACCAACTGATCCACCCAGGCACCCCCCCCATACATTTTTGATTACATATTATCTGTGATTTTTTATCCCAAGGTGTGCTTTTTTATTTTTATTATTTTTTAAAGATTTTATTTATTTATTAGAGATCGAGTGAGGGAGAAACAGCATGAGAGGGGAGAGAGTCAGAGGGAGAAGCAGACTCCCCGCTGAGCTGGGAGCCCGATGTGGGACTCGATCCCAGGACTCCGGGATCATGACCTGAGCCGAAGGCAGTCGCCCAACCAACCGAGCCACCCAGACGCCCTAAGGTGTGCTTTTTTAAAGAAGATTTTATTTATTTATTCATCAGAGAGAGAGAGAGAGCACAAGCAGGGGGAATGGCAGGCAGAGACAGAGGGAGAAGCAGGTTCCCCACTGAGCAAGGAGCCTGATGCTGGACTCAATCCCAGGACTCTGGGTTTATTATCTGAGCCAAAAGCAGACACTTAACCGACTGAGCCACCCAGGTGTCCCCAGATACATTTTTTGATACGCGCTGTGATTTTTATCCCAAAGTGGGCATTGAGATTCGAATAGTTTACATTTTTTCTCTATATTCTTTTCTTTTAAACAGTCCAATATCTGCCTCCATTTCTTTAAAGATCTTTAATTGAAAATCAGTTCCTTAAGAATCAAGTAGGGAAGGGCCACCTGGCTGGTTCAGTCAGCAGAGCTTGGGACTATTGATCTTGGGATTGTGAGTTCATGAGTTCGAGCTCCACACTGGGAGTGGAGTTTACTTAAAAAAAAAAAAAGAAATGAAGAAAAAAAAAAAAGAATCAAGTAGTAGATGATTCATAAATACCTCAGGAGACAACAGATTTATAACCTACAATATACTACTTGAGTTGACTAAATCCACAACTTCAACCCTGCCTCTTCATTGGAGGACATAAAAGCTTTAGAGGGGTCTTTATTTCCTGTAGTAAGCAATTAATCAATTACATAGAAATGATCCAACCGAAAAGTGTCATTTTGATCTATTTATCATAAAACATGAATATAAAAATCAAAGGTAGTTTAGCTCTTCAATGAAGACAAATCCATCCAGCCTAGCATACTGTTATCAATTATAAGAAGTTCAGTCTAAAATGTTAAATTCATAGGTCCTACGTGAAGGCTAAGGTAAAATAAAGAACCTATTAAGAAAACTTTAATGAAAATAATGTGTGGGGCAAAGACCTTCCTTTGCCCTATGGCTTTTCTAGCTGGATGTAGAATTGAATTGACATGAGGCAGATTAACAGGAGAAAATCCAAAGTAAGAGTCCATAGAGGGAATCCACACAGACAGAGAATTCCAAAGACAATGAGGGAAAAAGAAGGGGTAGGACCTGAGGACAGGAAAGGGAGAAAATGCATTAGCAAGAAGGTGAAAGGAGCTGTTTGGAAAAACAAGATTGTTCTGTTGTGCAGATGAGTTCCTTTGGTAAAGTGGGGCTTCGGCTAGTACCTCTCTTCCTGTTGTAGGTTCTCCTTTCCAATGTAAATTTAGGTAGTTATGGGGGAGAAGGAGACTTTCCTGCATGTGCTGGGGTTTATTACTTTTAACTCAAAATCTTTATGCCAAAGAGGCACTTTGTCACATCCTGCACCCTTTCAATAAATGTATGAAATAATCACATTCAAATGGTGTGGAAAAGAGGCAACTTGGTTCTTGTCCACCTGGCATTTTTCAGATATTCAGAAAATATCTGCTGCCTTCAGACCATTGAAAATCTGCACTGTATTTTCATAATTTTGAAGGATTTCCCATTTTTATTTGGTACTTTTCCTTTTCCTACTTTTCTCCCATCTTAAAATTAGCCTTTGGAACTTTTGAACATGAACAGTAACAGCACAAGAAAATCAGGCCATAGATGAATTTTCCTTTCATTTTTATTTAACCAAAGAAAATTTCAGCTGGCCTAGAAGCATATGGAAATGTAATTAAACTTCAGTCTCCATCTCTCTGATGCTCAAAGCACATATTAAAAAAAAAAAAAGGAAGAAGAACAAGCAAACAGACAAAAAACACTTATATGATTTGCTTGGGGGCTTTGAGGGTCAGCTGTTACATCCCTAAATTTCAAGTGTTGGATAAATGAATATCACAAAGGAAAAAAATAAAATATTTTATAAGAATTGATTCTCTGTCATATGTAAACAATCTGGAGCTTAAAATATTTCCTGGGACATCAGCAAGATGGTGGAATAGGAAGCCTCAGGCCCTTTCCTCACCTCCCACACCATGGAGATATTGATTCAACAGCAATACATAGGCCAGTTCTCTTTGTGAAAAATCCATAAAACAATTAAGTGGCTTCTGCACCCCAGCTGAGCACAAAAACCATCTATTATGAAGGTGGTAGGAAAAATTGTGGCATCTCTTAGCCATAGTCCCTCCCCCTGGCTAAAGGTTGCATGATACATGGGGAGAAAACTCCCATCTCCCAGCTTCTCTCTGAGAAGGAAGAGCCAAGACTGAAACACAGGTCCCATGTGAAGACAAGGAGAGGGGCTGCATGAGGGACTAGTTTTCGTCTTGCCTGAAATAACTCATTGTCAGGAAAGGGTTCCAGACAGAGTTTCAAAGGTGACGACTGGGGTGAGCATGCACTCCATTGCCTTAGTTCCTTGCTCCAACGCAGTGTGAAACAACCAGGAGAAAAACCCACATCCTGGCTTCTCACTGAGGAACATGCTTTCAACATTCTAGCCTGAGAGACTGATTGCTGTCTCACTTGTCTCTAAGTGCTGACAAGACACAGCATACTCAAGGTGTCTGAGAACCAGTAATAGCAAGAGCTCTGGGTAGCTTGCTGCACCAGAGGGCCCACAATACCAAAGTTAGAGGCCCATATTGCTCAGTAAGTCCTATTGCAGATGAAGGCAGAGATTGGAATGATGTAGCTGCAAGCCAAGGAAGGACCAAGGACTTATGAGAGCCACCAGATGCAAGGAGAGGCAAAGAAGTATTCTTTGGAGACTTTGGAGGGAATATCGTTCTGCCAATACCTTCATTTGGACGTCCAGCTTTAATAGCTGTGATAGAATACATTTCTTTTCTTTTAAGCCATCTTGTTTATGGTCATTTGCTACAGTAGCCCTAGAAAACAAATATCCTGGATTAAGTAATGACTATAAAACTGTGTTGATGGCATATTAAAGGAATATTTTTATACTACTAAAATAAAGTTAGTATTTATCCAAGCTCGGTTGTTTTAAATTAAGATGCTAATTGAAAGCACAACGAAACCACTGAGAGATTGAGAAAAATACATAGTTTAAAAAAAAGGAGGGGGAATTAAAACGACCCCTACAAAATGCCTGCCTATCTAACACAAAAGCAGACACTATTGGAGGAACAGAAGTTAAAAGGTTTTGACAAACGTAAAAATAAATAGTAAGAAGACAAAATGTCAGAGACAACATTTACTTTATCAGGAATTACATTAAATGAAAATAGTTTAAACACTCTTATCAGGAGTCAAAGAATAGCAGAATGGATAAAATAAAATCTGTATATCTATATCTATATATAAGACTGAGAGAGAGAAAACAAAGAGTGAAAATATGGGCCCTAAGGCCTGGGCACTGATGAGTCAAGATACTTATGGGTGCTTTTCCTAAATTTCCATAGTGTGTTTTATTTATGCTCATCATATTATTCATCAGCCATTTTTTATAATAGTTTATTTCTTTATCTCCATAATTCATTTTTTTAAAATTCTCTCTCGGGGCATCTGGCTGACTAGGTCAGTAAGACCCTGAGACTCTTGATCTCAGGGTTGTGAGTTCAAGCTCCACGCTGCACATAGAGATAACTTAAAAAAAAAAGTCTGTCTCAGTAGGATGTGCTCACAAAGACATTTTATATATTTTTTCTTCAAAATTACTGAACTGCTGGTACAGAGGCTGCTTAAGACTCTCTCTCCCGCTGCCCCTCCCCATGCTTGCATGCGTGCTCTATCAATCTCTAAAATAAATAAATAAATAAATCTTTTAAAAAAAATGACTCAACTGCTCTCTCTGTTTATTATTTCTTGCTCCTGAATCTAATCTCAGAGAGGTGCTATAGGTTTTCTGGTTATTATCATGTATTTAAAACTCTTTTTTTCTTTAAATCTTCATTAAAATGTGGTATTTTGTGGATAGCTTTTAATGACAAAAATAATAGAGTTCCTTTATGCCTATCATCCTGCATTCTCAAATGTTAACATCATACATTAGAATGATGTAATCATCAAAATCAGGATATGGATACTGATAAATACTATTAATACATGTATGGGCTTTAAAAATTTTTTGCCAAGAAGAGAAGGGAGGAAATAAAGGAAAAAGGAAGCAAAATGGAATGAAGGAAAACTAGGAAGAAGGAAGAAGGGGGAGGAAGAAGAAGGAAAGGGAAGAGTGCAGAGAAGGAGAGGGGAAGGAGCAGGCCACTGTGCTTTATTCTTCTCCAGGGACCAACCCCTTATAATTAATTGTCTCCAGTCCTCTTTCCAAATTTTCAAATACTCTTTTCAAAACAGAGCTACTCCTTACCAAATCATTGATTGTTCATTATACAAATGTCTTCTAGGAGTCTACTGCTGTGAATAATGAAGGAATTCACTGATAAAGGGCGCTTTTGTCTACTAAAATATTTGTCTACTACACAATTGCATATGTTCTCTTTTTGGCACTTTTTAAGTTTATAGGTGGATATCTGTTTTATTTATTTATTTATTTATTTATATTTATTTATTTTTTATTATGTTATGTTAATCACCATACATCATTAGTTTTTGATGTAGTGTTCCATGATTCATTGTTGGCGTATATCTGTTTTAGTTCTTAAATTTCTTTAGGTTTGAAATATTTTATAATAAAAGCTAAAGTTAATTAAAATTTACAAATAGAACATGTTATCTGCATTGGAAAAATTTTCAAACTATGAAGGGAAAGGAAGTCTATTCCTTCTTTTTAAAGATTTATTTATTTATTTTAGAGAGAGAGTATGTGAGCAGGGGAAGGGCCGAGTGAGAGCGAGAGGAAGAGAATCCCAAGCAGGCTCCCCACCAAGCACAAAGCCCCACATGGAGCTCGATCTCACAACCCTGAGAACATAACCTGAGCCAAAACCAAGAGTCAGACCACCCAGGTGCCCCAAGGAAATCTATTCTTGAATTATCTTTCTTCATTAAGACTTCTGCAAAGTATTTCTTTTTTTTTTTTTGTATAATTTCATGATTATTAGATGATTTTGAAGCGAGAAAATAGATGTGCTTCTTGTGGAAAAAACATGCACTAAAACCAAGAATTCTGAAGAAATGTGTGTGTGAGGCACTTTTAATTTTTAAGTGTTATATTTACATCAAATATCACAAGAATACTATCAGATGGGGAGACCTTTATAAAACTCAAAACCCTCTGGTTAATAAAATGAATCAAACTAAATGGTGCTTTTTGACCTTTACCACGATTTGGAGAACATAAATGCTTGTGGCTGATAACAAGTCAATCATTTATATAATGATATCCATTAGACCTCATGGGTATCAAAGGCATTATTCATATCTATTAATCAACTGCTTTGGCTAAGCCTAGCTAATTTCTTTCCCCTGTGCCACTGGTATCATTAGTAACATATTACTCCCATCACTCAAAATGCTTCATGATGAACCCCTGCCATTGTTTGATATGTGTTACCTCGTTGGCATTATTAAAAGGTGCTGTTTTAATATTTATATATGCAACCTAATTGTTTTTCAACTGACAGCATTAGGAAAATAAATCTGTCGTATAAATGTATGAAGTGACAAATAATTCACAAATGTTTTACAGGAATCAATTAGCCTGATTACTCTGAGGACAATATGTGACTTGGTAAAGTGTTTAACAAGGCTTATACTTGTGATTGCTGGACCAAGGAGAGTTTTCCACTGATCCGCATTAGAATTAAGTTTGTTCTTCCATGACTATCAACAGAAAGTGACTGAATGCTACTGCTTCAAATATTCAATATATTTCCTACACTGCTTTACAGTTGGTGAATACAGGCTTAATAGAGGAATAGGAAGGAATTTGAATAATGGTGACCTCCATAAACACAAATAAGAACTGATGAATTATCCATCTTTAGTAAAATTAAAAATATGTGATAGTGAAATCTTTAAAATTGAATGGCAGAATTCTGGGTATACAGTTTCTCAGCATAAATAAAAGTAACTTATTAAGATTCTCCAAGTAAGTCATCACTATAGGGACACCTGGGTGCCTCAGTCAGCTGAGAGTCTAACTCTTGGTTTTGGCTTGGGTGATGGTCCCGGGTCATGGGATTGAGCCCTGTGTTGGGCTCTATGCTCAGCGGGGAGTCCACTTGAGGTTCTGTCTCTCCCTTTGCCCCTCCCCCTGCTAGCATGTATATGTTTTTTTCTCTCTCTCTCTCAAATAAATAAATAAATCTTTTTTAAAAATCACTATAAAAGTCTTATTTTATAACCTTTCCACTGCCACTCATGTGTCAGCCCCCCAAAAGAACAGATTGCAGTAATGACAACAATATGCACTGCATTCTTACTCTGCTAAACATTTACTTCCATTATTCCAGGTAATATCAACAATTCTGTTACATATGCTCTGTTATTATCCATGTTTTAGCGATTAACAAACTGAAGGTTAAAAAAGTCTAACTTCACACAACTCTTGACAAAGTAGGGATTCAAATCTAGCTCAGTGAGATTTCAGAGCCAGAGAATACTATGTTATTCTGGCCTATCAATGAGATTCATACACTTTGACCCAGTAATTATAATTCTGATAATATAATCAAAGGAAGTAATGAAAGATATTGAAACAGTTGAATTAAACAAAATTAGAAACAATGTCACAATTTAATAGTTTTTAAGAACTAAGAGTTATTTAAAAAATCTGACAGTGCAAAAAAAAGGATAATGCTTTTTTAATATTTTATTTTATTTAGATTTTATTTTTTATTTTTTTAAGGTTTTATATATTTATTTGAGAGAGAGAATGTCTGTGTGAGCAGGGGGAGGGGCAGAAGGAGAGAGAGAGAATCCCAAGCAGACTCCACACCCAGAGTGCAGAGCCTGAAGCAGGGCTCCATCTTTCCGCCCTGAGATCATGACCTGAGGCAAAATCAAGAGTCAGACATTCAACTGACTGAGCCACCCAGGCCCATCTGCTTAGATTTTATTTTTAAGTGATTTCTACACCCAATGTGGGGCTCAAATTTACAACTCTGAGATTGAATTACATGTTCCACCAACTGAGCCAGCTAGGTGCCCCAAGAGAATTATAATTTTTTTAAAAGAGTATTATTTTCAAAAGAACATTATTTTTTTTGTACTTAGGTCGTCTTTATTGAAGGACACACAGTTTGGTAAATCAGTATTGCTCATGCAAATATATAGTTACAGGGAAAAGTCTCCTTATCTATCTCTTCAGCACCAGAGCAGTTAAGCATCTTTTTCTCATGTATATCTTAGAAATCGTTAGTCTCTCTTAAAGATGTTTTAAAGACTTTATTTGTAATATCTCAGAGCAGATATGTCCAAAATCCTTTTTAGTCAATGCTAAAATATGTTGGATACCACCCAGCAAACATTCATTTTTCATGCTCAGCTATGGCTGAAGGAAAATAAGGAAATATGTAGGGTGGGGTGGAGGGTGGGTAGAGAGAAAGACGGTGAGTGACCAGACTGCCATGAAACTCTGAAGCCACTGACATACCTGAGGCATCAGGAAATAAGCCCGTAGAACCCTATTTTAAACAATCAGGACAGGCCTTGTAAGAGCACAGTTTGGGGTTCTATGACTGAGACTATCAAATAAAACCAAAACCCTAGAAGGGCTGCAATCACACTGGAATGTGTTAGGGAGGAACCACCCCTTCCCCACCCCCTGCAAAAAAAAAAAGTCGTCCAACTTTCTGGCAGGACTTGCTTGGGCTTAAAAAGAAAGTATAAATATTTACAGAGTGGACTTCACCTATTTCTTGGTTTAATTAAGAAGGCTTCCATGTTCCAGAAATCTGAATTGTCAGATACAAGCAAAAGTTGAAAATGTAAAAAAAAAAAAAAAAAAAAAAAAGTAATGACAAAAAGTGATAAGGTACACTAAAAATATCTGTTAGAAATTAAAATGATAATCATTAAAATTTCCAGCATATTAAATACAACTAAAGAAATAATGATTCAGAGCGTTTTCTTAAATTGGTCCTGACAAACATAGGGTTAGATGGAAATTTGCCTCGAGGAATTTTACTGAGAAGTAACCTCAGGATCAGCACCCATCAAGGGTGAGGGGGTCAGAGGATGTCATAAATTCAGAGGTTGGAATGGCCTTCAAAGGAGTACCTAACTGAGTGAAGGTGTCCAGGGTTGTCACATCAACGGGTCATTTCACGTAGACTACCCCAGAGAGTAGAACTTTGGGGAAGCCTGAGAATGAGTCTTGGAGAAGGACTCAGTTGTGAGCCGTCACAGTGGACAACACTCCCAAGAGCTGGAGAAATGAGTGTTTCATTATAGCAGTCACTACTGCCACGATCACTCGCTCTGCAGAAAAGAGAAGTGCGACACTCCTCTCTTTATTATGAAATATATACATGTGCATGTATATGCAGATGTATAAAAACAAAATGTGTACATACAAATGCTTATCTATATGCACACTACATGCCTTATTATATGTAAGTATGTCTATGTCTATAGACTGATTGGGGGCAATAACTAATTGTCACATAAATTTCTCTTTGAAAAAATATCTAAGGTGCATAACTCTCCTCAGTAAGTACAATGTCACTTGGTAAAGGTAATTCTACAGTACAAACTTCCAAATTTATGTTTCTGTTACACAGAAAGGAAAGTCGACCTGTTATTGTGTTCCATTTTCTTTTGATTTAATGCTTGAGACTTGGTAAATTCCAAATTCATTCACAGCATGAAAGCTACCTTTTTTCTAAAGGTTTTGGGAATACATCCAGGAAATTATCTTATTGGAAGTGAAAATAACTAGAATTTAGTCAGTTGGCAAATCTTTAACAGTTTATTCAGAGCCCAAAGAGTAGAAGAAGGATCTTTGGCTAAACTAACTTTATAACAAGAAGTGTTCATAAGTTTTATTATGCCAGTACACATCTAAGTTTCCTTTCTTTTCTTTCTTTTTTAGAGAGAGAGCACACCCAAGTTGGGGGAGGTGCTGGGGGGAGGGGCAGAGGGAGAGAGAGAGAGAGAGAGAGAGAGAGAGAGAGAGAGACTTTCATGCAGGCTCCAAGCCCAGCATGGAGCCTGAGGCAGGGTTCAGTCTCTATTCCCTGAGATCATAACCTCAGCCAAAATCAAGAGTTAGATACTCAACCGACTGAGCCACGTATGTGTCCCCACATGTGAGTTTCTAAAACATACACTAAAACAAACAAAATCCTTTCCTGAGGTATAGCAACATATAATAGTGAATATAGTTAAATTAAACAATTTGATATATTTTGACATATGTATACATCATAATCAGGAAAAATAAAACCAAATGTTCCTTCCTATCACTTTGTTGCTTAAGGGTTTATAATATATATCTTTAATGTATTACCATTTACCTTCAAGAGAAATTATACCACTCTGTATATAAGAATCTCACATTTTCTCTCCTCCAGACATTTGTATTACCACCGTCATGTACTTCTTTTTTTTTTTTTCAGATGAGTATGACTAGAGATTTCTAAATATTGTTGGAAAAAAATGTGCATTCTGTGGTTGGACAAAGTGGTCTATAAATGTCAGGACAAATTCATTGATTTCAGGATTTCGTTTCTGATTTCCCCTGACATGCCATTTATTGAAAAAGAAAAATTGAAATTTCCTGTTTTAATTTTGGATTTGTCCATTTAGTTTTGCAGTTGGTTTGCTTCACAAGAAACCATACTGTTGTTTCCCCGTATATTTCCCATACATGAATGAACTCATGAGTACTCAGCTACTTGGGATTTGCCTGCCGATCTCCCCACAGATTCTCCATGCCATTCTGTTTGTGCTCCTCCCTGCATGATCTAGCCTCCTCTGTCACCCTGCACCCTCAGCCTGCTTTCTGAAGTCCAGTCGTCTGCTGGGATCTGCCTGGGCTTGCCCCATTTGTGCTGTGACTCAAAATATCTCACAGGGCAATTCACTATGGCAATTGTATGACTTCCCTTGTTTCTTTCCTGCCTCTCAGGGATCACTGTCCTTCGTCTCTTGATGCCCAGTGCCTTGCAAACCATTGTTTCACTTATTTTGTCTGTTTTATGTTTGTTTCAGGAAGGAGAGTAAATCCAAACCCTGTAAATCCGTCTTGTTCAGAAATGAAGGTCAGGATACTTTTTATACGTCTCCGGGTCTCTATCTTGCCTCTCTCTGTCAATTCCTATGTGTATCCGAAACATTTTGATTATCAACGTGATAAAATTTCTCTATTAGAATCAAAATGAAAGTTAATAGTCTTTAGAATATCTTCTGAATTGCCAAATTTTTCTTCTTTTTTATGGCTCAGTGTATAAAGAATAATGTATTATTTATTCATCCAGTACATACTTACTTAATTTAACACTTACCCTGTGTAACATGCTGTTATAGGTGCTGGAAAAAATCAAAAGGAAATCCCTGCTAATATAAAACTTATATTTAGGAAGAGGAAAAGGGAGGGGAAGTTGAACATAAAAATGATTAAAATAAATAATATGTTGGATAGTGATATGCAGTGTTAAAGGGAAAAATGCTAAAAATTATGTACATTTGTACATATGTACAATGTACATTATTATGTACATTTAAGACTTTAGATAAAATAGTCCATAATGGCCTCACGGAGAAATTGACATTTGAATAAAGACCTAAAGGATGTAAGGAAGTAACCTTGTGGAACACAGGAAGCATTTTCCTGGGGAAGGCTTTGTGTTCCTGAGAAAAGGATGTGTCTGAAGTATTTGAATTAATTATTAGGAATCATCTCTAACCCTGATACTCACAGGAAAATTACAATCAACCATTTTATTTTATTTTTTTAAAGATTTTATTTATTTGACAGAGAGAGACACAGCGAGAGAGGGACCACAAGCAGGGGGAGTGGGAGAGGGAGAAGCAGACTCCCCGCAGAGCAGGGAGCCCGATGCAGGGCTCGATTCCAGGACCCTGGGATCATGACCTGAGCCAAAGGCAGCCGCTTAACGACTGAGCCACCCAGGCACCCCCAAATCAACCATTTTATTATTAACTGTAAAATAATTTTACCAAAGAAATACTGTGGCTTTTTTAAGGTGTGTGTGTGTGAGAGAGATGGAGAGGGAGAGAGAGAATAGAGGGAAAACATTTTTAAACTACTAGTAAAATCCTCCTACTTATAGTGTTTTGTATGAGTGTGTTATTTTAAATAAAAACATTGTATTTTAATAATCACTACCTGTTATTGGGACAGGAGTATTATTATTTCCATTTCTAGATGGCAATACTAGCGTTCTGAAAGGTTAGGGGATTTAGTAATCTCACTCAATTAATCTCACTCAGTTAATAAGTATCAGAAGATTTCAATTTGTCTTTTTTTCTTCAGAACTAGTGTTAGTTCCAGCCCATCATGTTGTCTCAGATTGTTCTGTAATCATCCTGCAAAATTATATATCAGCAATCAATTTCTGTACATAAAGTATTTCTACAGCTAAGTTGAATATGCCCATTAACTAAAAAACTGTGAAGAGATACTGATGCAATGATAAGTATGTAGAAATATGAATGTAGCACGGTAATCACCCCCATATTAAAGCTTTGAATTGACAGCCTGTTCCTAAGAGTTGGATTCCTTTAGTATATGGGAATATTAGGCCTGATTATGAGAGAGTATTATTCCTTTTCACTTGAGTATATCAAAGACTCATTATTGCTCTTCATTTCCTTTTCCCTTTTATATCGCTCCGCTATTGATTAATCAAAACTACTTAACACAAGATCTACCCTTAGCAAACTTTGCTTACAGAATTCCTTAGAGACTTACGCCATCCCAATCCCCTTCCGACTTGAAAGTATATAACGGGCCGCTCCTCACAAGCCCAGTGCAGCTCCTTCTGCCCACAGGTCCTGTCCCCAGGCTTTAATAAAACCACCTTTTTGCACCAAAGACGTCTCAAGAGTTCTTTCTTGACCATTCTACTCTGAACCCCAACATTTCCACATCATTCACTATCATTATTATTGTAGACATTTTGAGTTAGGTTGTTCAAATAAAGTTTCAGTTAAATAGTCACGCTCACAGAATCAGAGTAGCGTGGTGGTTGCCAGGGGCTGGCAGTGGGGGAGGAAGACAAGGGGAGGTGACGGTTAAAGGGTGCAAAGCTTCCGTTATGCAAGAGAAATAAACTCTGGAGATCTACCCTACAGCGTAGTGTCTGTAGCTAACAATGCAAAAGCAAAGTTTGCAGGACATTGAGGGGGCTAGCTATTGTTAGGAAAAGTCACCTATTATTGTCTAATAAAACCCTAGTCATGAGACCCTTCAGCTTTGTATCAGTGGGCCGTATGTTTGGAGGATGATTGCTAACATATATCTTGGGGCTTAGAGATAAAGGAAGTTTCCAAAGGAATTTTTATATGTTAAAATAGACGTACAGGATCCTGGGGGGTCAGGATAATGTGAAGCCGAGATTGCCTTTTGTCCTTGGCAAAGGGTCAGCATCGAGGCAGCTGAGTTCCTAGAGGAAGGTCACTCTACCTGTTTCAAGGACTTGGCAATGGGCCGTAGGCAGTAAGGAATCTTTTTTTTTCCTTTTGCCTTTCCCACATCAGTGAACAATTTCCAGTTTACTATAAAAATTAAAGCACTCTCAGCCACCCACACTCTCAAACTTAAAACTTTTAGAAAATGTTGTATAAAGGTAATAGGAACAAGTAGGGTAGTAGGTAGAAGAACAAGTTAAAAGTCTCAGAACTTAGATGGAAGAGAGTCTTAGGGGAAAAAAGAAAAGAAAAGAGAAAAAACCCCACTTAAAAACAAATACTGACCTACAGTAAAAACAGACCTCTTTCCCTTATATTCTTCTTTCCAGGTGTTAGATGTTTCAAAGACTCCATTTTTTAATTACCATTTATTTCCTTGAATTACCAAGTACCTTAAAGCAGTGATGATTACAAATTATAAAGAAATTTTGATAATCTCAATGGAATGCAGCAAATCTTTCGTATTATAAAATACCAAAATACCTAGTCTCTGGGATTTTGTTATAGCAGTTTGAGCAGACTAACACATTTCCCTATTTTTAACTTTGATGTACAATCATTGTTCCTTGGTCCCAAGACCCTGGAGAGTAGCCAGCCACTTAATGGTCAAGTCCTCAGGACTGCAACGGTTTTGTTTTTGCTTTTATTATATTTCAAATATTATTTCTTCCTCTCTATCTTCCTTTTTGGTTTATTTAATTTATTTACATTGTACTTGTTTTTATAAATATTGTTGATATAAAGGTATGCTAATATCAACAACTGAATTGATTTCATGACATCAACTTAATACAAACTATGCACATTCAAACTCTAACTCAACATTTCACTTTCTTAATTGTGATTATTAATTTATCCTAATATTTAGTATTTTAGTACAAGAGAATTGTACTTTGTCCTTTCTCCTTCTATATTTTAAAATCTATTTAAGGGAAATTTATTTTCAACCTATTATTATGTGGATAAATGACTATAATTTGGCACAAGGAAGGATTCTCTGACCGTGGTAATGTTCTATTTCTTTATCTGGAGGATTGTTAGGTAGGGGATATTCTTTCAATCTTTGTAAATATTCACCAAGCTGTATAATTAAGATTTGTACACATATTATCCATATAAATGATTCTTTAATAAAAGTTTATTTAAAAGCATTTTGGGGATGATCTGTAATTTATATAATGAAATCTTTGCATGAATCTTGAAAGTTATAAGCAGCACGTTAATCATGTTTAATTTTTTTTTCTGGATATTAATAGAAGCCCTTATATTTAGATTCATATATTTACAGAATTTTTAAAGATGAAAAGCACTGGAATCATCTATTTCAAACCCCAAATTATATAAAAGATCAAAAGGGACTTATAAAAAATAGAAAATTAATTTTCTTGAACTAGAATTAGAAATTAGCTCACTGGATAATATTGATACATTTAAAAATAACATCTGGGTCATCCTGCAGTTTAACTTGCTTGGGAAAAAAGTCTAAGAGTCATTCCAAAGAGGATAAATAAAAGCTTAGAAAAGATACAAAGTCTGAAATAATTGGTTACCTGTAGTTGTTTAGACTTTAATTTATATTTCATAATTAGTATATTCTCCATGATAAGGAATTTTTATATTATAGGCTGTCATAAAGTATTGTAAATAATTATGAAGAGGAACCATGTCATATTGCCATCAATGTCATGATTAAAAATGATATTCCATGTCATATTGCCATCAATGTCATGATTAAAAATGATATTCTGACGTGTGTGTGTGTGTGTGTGTGAATACATTACATGTAATTTAATTTTATGTTCATTCCATTGATAAATTTACAGATTTAATTTCCATTTTACTGTCTCATCTTCTTTTATAAGCCATGATCTCTATAATAGGATTAGGAAGACTCAGGCTGCCATACAAGCTAGCACTCTTTCATCTGGGACACTCAGAGGTCACTATACCATTGTGATCTTTTATAGAGTAATATATAATTAAACTGGAACTTTTTCCAACAGGATATTATAAGAGATAAAATACTTAGTAAGTTTCCAAAACGATTAAACATTTATACAAGAATAGCATATGCTAGGCTAAAAATAAAGGCTATTAATAAAAGCCTTTATGCAGTATTGCTGTCATTGAATCCATCTGTCCCTGTGAGGACTCAGCATGTTCATCTTAGTGCCAAGAGAGCTGTCCTGTGTTGCAAGGACTTTAAATGACCTACCACCCATGAATGCAGTCATCTCTATATTCTTTCAGCTGAATGACTGGCCTAACAGAAAGGATACTGTTCTCTGAATCCAGTGATATTTCTTTCAGGACCATTCTGCCTCAATAGTTTTTCAAGCTTCAATATGTCATTTAAACAGCTAATGCCTCAGGTGCCTTGTCAAGAAAATGGAGCGAATTCACTTTCAATTTAACTGGCAACTCGTTTGTGCAATTAATATAAAGTGATTCATTTGAAAGCATTATATAATTATATACTGGTTTTAGCAATTTTGAGAGGGAAGAATTATTGGAGGTGTCAATTTCAAACTTCTGTCTGATGAATAAATCCTCTCTACCACTTGCTAATATTTATTCTTACATGGGATATCTATAGTAATTTGTAACCCATCCACCGAAGTGGTCTTTTCTCTTATTAGCTACAACTGTTACAAGTGCTGTCTTCTATTTTATCAAAAACTTTTTTCTTTTTTTTTTCTAACCAATGTCCTTTAACTGCCTTAGATCACACAAAACGAATTTTAATGTATTTCTGTTTAATTTAGTACATAAATATTTATTAAATGCCAATTGTATTACACAAATGTGAATGATGCAATCCATATTCTGAATGGTCTAATGCATGCGGGGAACAGAAATGAACATCAGTCATTGAAATACACAGGATTAAGTGCCTCCTACATTAGAGGTATGCAGAGAGGGTTGCACAGGAAAACAAATGAGCCACCCAGGTGACCCTAAAGATTCTATTTTTAAGCAAGCTCCACACCCAACACGGGACTCAAACTCACAACCCTGAGATCAAGAGTCACATCCTCTATTGACTGAACCAGCCAGGTACCCTGAGAAAAAAATATTTTTACCCTCGCTTGTTTCATGTATTTTTTAATCCTCTCAGAATCTAAAAAGGACATAAAAAAGCTTTGATATGAAACATCATTTTGTAGGCCATATTCTTTACAATTGGGCGAAACTAAGATTTGGAGCCAAAGAACCTGTGTTGGGCTCTGCCTTGGGCATAGATCCAAAGAACTCAAAGAACTATAAAGCTCTGGCCACACGCTTCCTCTCCAGCCCCATTACTCAGATTCTCCCATGTGTGTCCTGCTCTCCTTCCAGGCCAAATCTCCTTCTGCTCCCTGGACATACCCAGGTAATCATTCTTGCAGACTGTTCTCTCCAACTTGAATATTATCCTATTTCTCTGTTCTGTTCCCCAATTCTAATCCCCATCATCACCGCCCCCCAAGCCCCACACATGCTTCCTTCTCACATTCCTGCTCTTTCTTCTCTGCCAAATGAAATCTTTCTCCTTTTAGACTCAGTTGAAGTGAAACCTTTCTTAAAGGCCTCTTAAAGTCTTTCTGAGCCTACACTTTTATTTAGCACTTAAACCAAATATCATCATCATTAGCCTGTTTCTCTTTCTCATCCATTAGACCTGGACTTCTTAAGAATAGAGAGTGCTCTGTTATTCATCAATGCTTCCCCTGGCCCAGCACAACATCTAGAACATAGTAAACATTCAATCAACGTGAATGCCTGTAGGAATGAATAAAATGGCAAGGCAGGAAACAGGACAGATAAACTTGAAACCTAGAATAAAACAATGGATGAACAATTAGATAATATAGACCATGCTGTATATGGAAAGAAAGGATTTGTAGAAAATGTTTGAAAAGAAAAGATTAAGGGGCACCTGGGTGGCTCAGTCGTTACGCGTCTGCCTTCGGCTCAGGTCATGATCCCAGGGTCCTGGGATTGAGCCCCCCATCGGGCTCCCTGCTCAAAGGGAAGCCTGCTTCTCCCTCTCCCACTCCTCCCTGCTTGTGTTCCTGCTTTCGCTCTCTCTCTCTCTGTCAAAAAATTAATTTTTTTAAAAAGAAAAGAAAAGATTAAGAATCACCTAACAGACACTCGATTTGCCAACTGTTCGTGCTTAAGGGAGCTAATATGTGCAGATGAGAGTCAAAATGTCTATATCACTCTCATTTTGTACATATCTTTATCTACTATCTGTTATTAAATGATGTTCTAAGGGCTTTTTTTTCCTAAAAGTATTTTGTAATCTCCTTGAAATTAGATGTTTCTCATCTAGTAATTTCTAACTTCTTAGAATGTAGCTGAACATAGGAAAATATCTCAATTCATAGTTTCAGAAGTGGGTCTTTTTTTTTTTTAAGGAAACTACTTCAAATGTTAATGAGTCATAGTAAGTGTTATGGGTTGAATTTGTCCCCTCCCCTCCTAAATTTATATGTTGAAGTCCTAAACCCCCATATCTCAGCATGTGAATTTGTTTGGACATAGGGTCTTTACAGAGGAAATCCTGTTAAAACTAAGTTATTAGGATGGGCCCTAATCCAATGTGACTGCTGTCCTTATAAAAAGGGGAAATGTGGACAGAGAGATATGAATATAGGGAAGACAATGTGAAAAGACATAGGGAGAAGACAGTCATTTATAAGCCAAGGAGAGACTGAGACCAGTTTTTCCCTCAAACCCCTCTAAGGAAACGAATCCAACTACCACTTGATCTTGGACTTCCCGCTTCAGGAACTGAGGGACAAAACATTTCTGTAGTTTAAGCTGCCCAGTCTGTGGGACTTTGTTAAGGTGGCCCTAGCAAACTAATAAAATAAACAGTGGCTTAAATATCAAAATGATGTAATAAATTCCAATTTTTTATGTTGCCTTGTTTTGGTAATGACCTTCCTATTCATCAAGATTGTATTGTCTTAAGCCATATATTAAAAATCATATAAAAATATCTTTGTTTTGTTTTTGTTTTTCCCTTTTCTGTTTTAACATGCTGTAAAATTTGACTTGTTGAAACTGTTTCTTATTTAGAAATATGAACTGAATGACCCTGAAGTGGCAATGTTTGCAACTGACTTTGTTGAAGATCCTTAAGGAGAAAGGCAATTGAAGAAATCAAATGGAAGTCAGACATGTGGAGTCCTCAGGGATATTTTGGTGCCTTGTGAAAGTCCAATTATTTCATCTTCTTTACAGACTTGTTCCTCTACTGAGAAAATGGTGAGTTTTTTTTCCTTAAAATCACATCAATTATTAATTACAATGGAATAAGTATCTTAAAATTTTGACACTACAAAGCTCACTTTAAATGAGAAATCACTTCTCTGTTTAGTTAATAGAGGAGTTGAATTGGTAATGAAATACTTAAATAAGTGATATAATGGGATTTATTATAATTGGTCAGTGTATAAACTGTTGACACCTAACTTTCACATTTTCCCAAGATACTGTAAAGATAGCATGGCAACGATTTATTTATATAGTAACAAAATACAGCAAGTTGAAAATGGCTGTGGATAAAACAGTTATTTTTGGTAACATAAAGTGAGGTAATGAAGTGCAGTAAAAGAGGATATTTTTTCATAAATCCTTTGAATTTTTAATAATCATTTGGTACTGCTCTTGAGAATTTATATTTCTAAGCTAAATGCTTATCTGCAAAAATACAAAAATATACTATCAACTTAGTTTCCTGTCTTTTTAATTTTTTTTTAATCTTACTGAATATCTTATTGAAGAATACAAATCTCATGCCAAAATACCTGTTTTGATTCTGGTTCTATGTGATGCAGATGGATTGAGATAAACAGATTATTGGTCTTGAATAAAGTTGATAAACCTCATTAATTTGGCTTTCCATTTTAATGAGAGCTGAGAACAGGCAGGGATAATTCTCAAATTTAATCTGGGATATGGTGATCATATCGGTTTGCCAGGGCTGGCATAACAAAATACTACAGACTTGGTGACTTAAGCCACAGAAATTTATTTTCTCACAGTTCTGGAGGCTAGAGATCCAAGATTAAGGTGCCAGTAGGTTTGGTTTCTTATTAGGCCTCCATCCTTGGCTTGCAGATGACCACATTCTCACTGTGTCCTCACATAGCTTTTCCCTCTGGTGTCTTTCCATGTGTCCTCATTTCCTCTTCTAATAAAGACACCAACCAAATTGGATTAAGGGTACCCTAATACCCTTGTCTCTTTGAAGGTCCTATCTCCAAATACAGTCATATTTGGAGATACTGGGAGTTAGGGCTTCAACATACAAATTTGGGGGCAGGGGCACAATTCAGCCCATCACAAATAAATTCTTACATTATATATAGCGACCAGAAAAAAAAAACAACATTTTTTTAAGATATGGATTGAAAAACTCAACAAAAAGATGCAACTAGAATGAATTCCAGCAGATCAGTATTTAAATGAGGTGCTTCAAAATGGTATTTGAATTCAATAGATCAACAGTCAGAGTCAAAAGATCATTTTGTTTCATCTGTAAGCTTTTTGGTGGGCAAATTATTTTCATCCATGTTTTATGTACAAGGTAATTAAAATCTACATAGATGCTGTGACCTGCCCACTGCCAGATACACTAAGTGGAAAGGCTCGAAGAAGCAAAGACTGCCTCCAAACCTGAGAACTCTGGCTTTCTAACTACCCACAATATAAGCAAAAGGCAGATAAATAATAGAATATATTTACTTTTTCTTGTGGCTCATTCTAACCTGTGTAACTAAAGTTGAACTAATAGATTTAAAACATTCTCAACACATGGATTTAATTGCATAAGTGGGAAGGAAAGCATAATAAAAGAGATCCCTTAGTGTTGAAAATGTTGGAAACATGTCATTGAACTATTTTAATTCCATTTTCATGGAATATTATCGTTTCCTTGGGCACTTAGAAATACTTCAATTTAGTCAGGGTCTCACCAAAAAGATATTTAGAGCACAGAAAAGAAAACAACAAATCATCACATAACAAGGTACAATAAAATGGATAGAGTTATATAATGTAATGGAAAGTGACATTTAGATGGCATGTTCAAGGATTTGTCATGTTATGGGTAAACCTAAAGGGATTCACTATAATTGGCCAATGTATATATTATTGACACCAAACTTTCACATTTTCCTAAGATACTTTCCATCTCAGGGAAGCAAAATTGCTTGTGCAAAGACATGGAAATGGGAACGAACATGACGTTTTTGTTAAGGGTAAGGTCAGAAAGATGTGAAATTAAGGGAAAGAGCAGCAGAAGATTAAGTTGGTAATTTCAGTTGCTGTGAGAATATATTTTAAACATCTTTTCCATGTGATTTGATACTGACTGCCTAGCATCAAATCAAGTTTGATTACTTAAAGTACCTGAAGATTTAGAATTATATTTGATTCTATGAGGCTAATCAGATAAGGGTTGATACAGTCACAGTGGTTTTCCAACAAGAATTATCCTCCTAACCCCCGCCCCCCGCTGTCCCCATTTCCAACACCAACTTCTTTACTCTCAGAACCACGGTATGATTTAGATTCCCCATGGAAAATGCTCACAAAAGGTGAGCACAATCACAGGGTAAATTGTGTTTACTTTGAACCAGTCACTGTAATAGCATACTTTGTTATCAATGACTAAAGAAATCCAGATTTTAAAGGGGGATACATGATGGTGTGTTTTTGGGTAAGCTTTTTTTTTTTTTTTTTTTTTTTGGATAATAAGAGGGCCCGATGCACAGGATGGTACTGCCCTTCCTTTCCTGCTTTTGGATGTTACTGAGTAAGAACATGATGCTGGAGCAGCTATAGTCCTCTAGTGACCATGGCAAAAGAGTCATTGGAATAGTGAGAAGGACAGGACAGAAAAAGGGAAACTACCTGGGTCTCTGATGACATCACTGAGCCATGGAACAACCCCCAGACACATGCTCTCTCATTTATGGCCTGTGATACTAGAAATTAGAAATTATTTAATGATTAAGAGTATAAACTCTGAAAGCATGTTATTTAAATTTGGAGGTTGGTTATGACACTTACTAGCTGTGTAACCCGAGGTAAGTTAATCATTGTATGTCCTGGAGAGGAAATAGTTAACGTAAGAGGTCAGTTTCACTCTCTGTTCTTGCTCATCTCTGTTACCCTTGTGATGGCCCTTGCTCAGACATTGAAAACTAAGCTACTGGAATGTTTTCATAATTACTTGATAATGATATGTTTTTCTACATGCCCAGAGCGCTGGGTCAAGACAAGTCAGGTCATTAGCATGTTTAAAGCAAAACATGAAGAGTCATTATGTGCACCTACTGGTTTGGAAGTTTGCACCATAGCTGGGCTTTGACTCCAAGACTCAAGTGGGCTTTCTTGAGAGAAGACATCTCACACATTGCACTGTAGACGGTAGCTGGAGAAAAAGATATATCTATGTAATCCCCACAGTCTCAGCCTATGTATATCTTTGTCCTGCCTTTCCTGCACTGTATTCTTTGCTGTAATAAATCTTAGGCATGATTATAAATTTATGCTGAGCTGGTGATTCCTTCCAGCAAATCACTGAGTTAGTAGACAGTTATAGGACCGTTGGGTGCAGCCCTTGATTCCAGTTATGTGAAATAAAGCTAATTCTAGTATCTACCTATACTAAGTTTCTTTTGAGAATTAAAATATAATTAATATATTTAAAATACTTATTAAGGACCTGCATGACAGATATAAAAGAATTATATGGGTTAGCTATTCTTAGTTTTTTAAAACTGTTAAAGTGAATTTTAATGACTGTTCACTTAAATAGAAAGCATCTTACTGTTTAAGCCTTCCTATTAAAAATTAACAAAATCTGAGCTTTCTAGATGATTGGTTTAAAAAAATGAAACTGTGTGGGAAAGGGGCCTATTGATGAGTGAAGAACAGGGAAAGTTTCAAAGTGCGTCTATAATCACTGAATTTATGTCAGAACTAGTTTTGGGTTTGTTTCATTTTGTTTTTTGTTGTTTTTTTGTTTTGTTTTTTGTTTTGTTTTGTTTTGTTTTTAGTCTAGGTTTATAACCAGTTGACAACTTAGAAGTGGTTTTGTCATAGGCTGCCCATCCATGGAAATATATTGCTGCATTAACATTGATAAATTCTGGTTTTACCTTATAGCATTTAGACCATAACAGTGTATTTTTAGTCATTTGATTAAAGAATAACAAAAAGTGACATTGTGTACAATGATGAAGTGAGCAGGTTTATCTACACCATAACTAAAAATGCAACTGTTGTGCTGACAAAAACTGACTGAACAACATGAAAACACCATCTGTGCTGAGAAGACAGATACCTGTTCATAGGATCTTCTTCTCAACAGCCCCTTGTTTACAGTGTAAGTGAATTTTATATCTATATAAAGTGTGAGTTTACTGCTGCAGAAGTCCGTAACATGAGAAATAGACACATTGAAAAACCTAAGATTGATTGTCCTTGTAAAAAGCAGAAACAACATGCCCCAGTGAATATGCTGAAAAGTACAGAAGGGATGGAGAAATATTTACATTTGCCGGAGGTGCAGTCTTGCATTATATGTTCTGGGGGATCGTATTTAAATATTCTCCATATTAGGAGAGTTAAAATGACAAAATCTAATAACTAAAGATTAAAATGAGCATTCAATTTTAAATTATTTTTATGACGTGAGGCATCATCCTAAATAAAAGTGATGGAGCTTTGTCACACGGTACCAGTAAGCAGTGTCTGCATTGTTTGACTGAGTTAGTCGGCAGTTATGGGACTGTTTATTTTCACATTCTCTACGTCATTCCAGGGAGGTTAAAAATACTAATATTGAGTGGAATTTTACTACCTAGCAGGCTCTGCACATTGTACTGGGTGGTCTTCATGATGATAATGGTAATAATGACAAAATAACAAAAACAATAAGCACATACTCAGACCTGGGACTGGGAGGCATTTAAATAATTTAGTTTATGAGTGTATTATTTAATACTCACAATGGCCACCGGGATTAGGGAGAACCAGTGTTATGGGGATCCCATTTGCCCTTTAAGCCCTTCAACACTCTGGTACCCAGTTTCCTGCATGGAGATCCTAGTGTGATTTCTGTTTTCCTGGCCTGCCTCTGACTGTTGCAGTCGCCACATGATTGAAATCATATATTCCGTTTTCAAATTCAATTCAATTCCATTCAACAAATATTTATTTAGGGCATAAGCTGTCAGACACTATTACAAAGATAAAGAAAGCACAGTCCTCACATTAGCCAAGCTGCAAGCAGGCTCTCCTGAGCGATACACACCATCTGCCTGCTCCTCTGCTTGTATTTCCAGTCACACCCATGAATCAGTCCCTCTAGTAATCCTTTATGTAACTCTCAGAGCCTGAAGCATGACTGCTAATTATGGCCACCTAATGAAAAGATTTTAATACCATCTCTTCAAAACTCGTAAATTAATTAGATCCTGTGCTTTTGAGAATATGTGTGTGCTTTTCACCTCAACTTCTGTAGGAAAAATATTAAATCTATTTTAGTTAAGAGGCTACCCATGCAGATTTAAAAAAGTAATAGTAAGTAAGTATTAAGGAAAGATTCAGCAGTCTTTAACCAGGCATAATTAGGGTGAACATATTTGTAGATTTAAACAATAACTTAGAAATATTGTCCCAGCATGCGACTCTCGATCTCGGGGTTGTAAATTCGAGCCCCACGTTGGGTGTAGAGATTACTTAAAAATAAGATTAATAAAAGGAATATTGTCCCACCTTAGTGTTTGTTAAAATTTTATCATCATTCTTATATTAATAATACATTAAAATAAAATCCCCTCCTCTGGCTGGTCTCTTAATAGTGAAGCTAGCAGTAAAATAATTCTTACTTTAATTCATGTTCAGATCTGAAAGATGGCCAGCAAATAGCCACTGTTGTGTTATTTTTTGTTTTTCCTTTTCTTTTCAAGCACAGGGTTACTGATAATTACTTTCCAAGTTCAACATGCAGAGTACTTGCTGGGAAATGAATTATCTTGGATCCAAGTGGCTAGAGGCAGCTGTTTCCAGTCTTAGATGGTGATGGGAGGACTAGATGATATTGCTTTCTTTCCTGGTCATGTAGAGTATCAACCACTTGTACCATGTCATGGTTGGCCAACTAAAGCTTCCGTGCAGTCAGCTGGTATGGTCAATAGGAAACGTGATACATTATACATTACACATATATGAAATAATTTTAGGAAATAAATTGTTTTGACATACTACGATGATTTTGTGGCTTTACGTAGAGGTGGTCTACTGTTTGTGTTATTATTTATAAATACTTTTATTCTGTAGGAATTTTTTGTAGCAATTACCTCAAAAATACAAAAGTCATGTTTTATGTAAATTTAAATACCAAATTCAAATATTCAAGAAGTTTGATGATGGACATGTGAGTTGCATTTATTGATATTTACCATTCTACGTGGACACAGAGGACATCATTTATTCATGAAAACCAGATGTTACAAATCTTCCTAGAAAGTATCACCATTTATAAGTTCGTAGTCATTTTAAGAAGACAATTTAACACATGCATTTGCAGAAGTTTCAACTGTATGTAACTGAAGCATTACATTTTATTTAGATCAAGTGGCTATTTCTTCTAAATCATTTTTACTCTTTTCTGAATCCACATTTTCTTGCATACATCAAAAAACTGTAAATGGCTCCATTAGCTGAGAACTTCACATACAGTTGATTGATGCATTGGATATTTTAAAAAGGAGATCATCTCTTTGAATAATATTTTGTTTTCCTGCTGTGGTATAGGCTATGGAACAAAAAAAATCCCTGAATTATAAGTGGGAGCAAAGAAAAGGGGTAAGAAAATACAAAGATAAACTAGATTAATATTCCAAGACATACCTCTCCACACTGAGAAGAATCTGGTTTCTCCATCTCACTACTCCCATCCCATTATCCTGCCATCATATCAACTGCTAAGTCCTCTCTATATCTTTTCCATTTCAACAGTCATCGCTTATGACTTTAACTACCTTAGGTTTGTGCTGTACAATTTCATCCACATATTCACTGACTGTAAATAAAATGGCCGGAATGGCAAATAAACATGAAGTCAATGCTTAGAATTGTGCCTGACCCATAATAGGTGCCGAGTAAATATTTGGTGTATGAATAAAAGGGAAAGACAAAATGTTGGGGAGGACTTAAGAAAGATGTGCAATAAAGATAAAGCACTTTAGAGAGCACAATAACAGAATCATTGGCTTCAGAGCCTAAAGACATTTTAAATCAATGGAGGAAAATTTTGACTCACATAAATTTCATGTACATTTTGGGATTATAATCATTGTAAGCAATGGTTTTCATGAAACAGTTTGAAAACAAGGACCCATTTCCATGTTTAAAAACCTAAAAAAATGCTCATTTAGATAGTTATTTGCTTCCTATAACATTCATTTTCACACAGCTATAGATGTAATTCAATTGCACATTCTGTCTCAGTTTATTGAGAGCACTCCTGCTAAAGCAAGGGTAGATGGCCTCCTGACACAGCTCCTGAAGTTTTGAAAATCCTGTACCAAATACTAAATCTCATCACTTACCTTCCATGTTCTAATTAGCAATGCATTATTAGTACGTATGGCTTTTAATCCTTATGGCCATGCATAATGTTTATTTTCATTGTTAAAACTGTTAGCAGAGTAAGCTCTTTTGATAGAGGCAATTCATTTAAGTGAACATACACATTCTTGCTCTCTACAACCTCACACCATAAATTCTGATTCCCTTAGACTCCCTTTATGTCTTTGGATCTTACAGCAATATAAAATCACAACCAGAGTATCTCCTGGCAAGAATGAATAAAGAGTTGCCAGTTTTTTCATGATCACAGAGGGAGGGATATACACTTCTATTAACTGCTCTGAAATGATCTGGGGGTTACAATTTCCATAAAGTTTTTCCTGACCCCCCTAAATCATGAGTAATATATCCCTCCAAACTCTCATGTCATCATTTTTCTTTCTGTCTTGAATAAAGTGTTTCTTTTTTGGTTTTTTAATTTTGACTGTTTATTCAGTAATTTTAACTAAGTATAGGATACATATTAGAAGTCCCTTATTTTTTGTTCAGTTGAAAAATATATGCTTTCACAACTGAAGCTAGGTTCACATATTTATATTCCTCTCTCCCAACATCTATCAAAATAACTTTTGTATATTAGCTACTGGAAATCTTTCTTGAATTAATAAGTGGGTGTATCTACATTTAAGAAAGGCATCTCAGTTTCACAACACCTATAACATTTAATAGTTACATTCTGTTATATCTTTTTATGGGGGTGCTTATTCTTTTATTCATCAAAGATGTGCTCAGTGCCTAGTATGTGTTAGTTCTATAGCAATGGGGGTTACAACAGTAAAGGATAAAACAGACGTTTACTTCATACGGACACTGGTGAATTCTTCCTGGGTCAGTGACAACGGTTCTTTTTTAAAGAATGTCATGGAGATAAGATAGGTTTTGTTCATAGTGATGGAACAAATTTATCTTTATCTTTATCTTTCCTGTGTTGTAGTTGGGTCAAGCCTTTGTACTGCTTTTGTGACATACCCTGCACGTTGGATCACCCAGCATCCAGGCTTCTTCTCTCCGTTTTGTTTTTTGTTTGCTTGTTTGTCGGTTTCTTTTCCCTACTTCGATAGTGGAAGTTAAGTACACAGTTTCCCTCAGCTTCCCTCTACATCTAAGTGTAGATATATGACACACGTTTGAGCTATGGGATATAACGAACGTCTTCTGTGGTAAGTTCTGGGGAAAGTTTTCTATCCCAATAAAAAGTGGAGATGCAGCTAAGGTCATCGTTTTGACTGTCCATTTTTATTGCCTTAAAATGGGATATGATAATTGGGACTATAAGAGCATCTTATGATAGTGAGGTCACAGAGTCATCAGTTGGAACCAAAAACCATAAAGAGCTTCAGTCTTTAAAAGCATCATTGAACAGCTGATCCGACACCAACGACTGCCTCCTTCAGACTTCTTTGATAGTGAGGAAAATGAAATCCAATGTAGTTAAGTCATGAAGGTTAGTTTTTCTTTTCTTTTCTTCCTTTGGCTTAGAGTAGAGCACATTCCTGATTGATTCATAGTACAATTGGGGATAACTCTTGTTATTTATTTGTTCTTTTTAACCCCTTCATACAATTTTGCTCAACAGAGGAGAAATCACTCACTGAGTTAGAAACAGTTGTTTTGCTTTCTAAGATGTCTTACCACTTATAGAAGAAAATCATGTTTTGTATTGTAAATTTATTAGAACTCATTTGGGTCAGAAATATGTCCGGGGCACCTGGGTCGTGAAGTTGGCTAAGCGTCTGACTCTTGATTTTGTCTCAGGTCATGATCTGAGGATCGTGAGATCAAGCTCCGCGTCGGGGGTGGTCCACACTCAGCAGGGAGTCTGCTTGAGATTCTCTCTATCCCTCTCCCTCGGTCCGTTCCTCTAAAATAATAAATGAATAAATCTTAAAGAAATATGTCAGTTATAGGTAGAATTCCATAAATAAACTAAAGGTACTTTAATTTGATATATTAATGGAGGCAGAATTTTTTTTCTCCTTTAGGAGTATCACGATTATTGCAAAATGACAGGAGGTGCAAATACAATGTGGCTGGCAATATTTTTCTCGTCCCCTAAGCCAAGATGTGTGGAACTAGAAGCCAATTTTTCTTCTGTGCTGAGAAATTGAGACGGGATAGCTAGCGAAAGCTGAGCACATTGAAGAAGCAAAAAAATGCTATGCTATCAAAAGACTCCCAAATAAAACCTTAGCAAAAGATAGTGTGCAATAGGCCCATGGATTTTCAATACTTACGGACTTATAAGGATGCAAGGTGTTAAAATCTATTTTTGATAGAAGAAAAGGAAAAAGAGAAAAAAGGAGAAAGATTACATTGTTAATGAAGAATGATAACTGAAGTAGTGAAAAGGTGCCAAGCTATACCTTGCTGTTTGTATTAATTTAAAGAAGAATCATACTTAATATTTTAAAAAATATGCTAATGTTAACAATTGTGAATAGAGTAGGCCTCTGATTAACTGACTAAAAATTGGTCAGTTAACTTAAAAAGTTATGTTCCAGTAGTGACTAATAAATACCTATAACTTACATATTTTTAAAACTAAAATATAGGGCGCCTGGGTGGCTTAGTCAATTAAGCATCTGCCTTCAGTTCAGGTCGTGATCCCAGGATTCCTGGGATAGAGTCCCACCCTCTGCTGCTCCCGCTGCTTGTGTTCCCTCTCTCACTCTCTCTCTCTCTCTCTCAAATAAATAAATAAAATCTTAAAGACACCCCTAAAATAGAAAAAAAAATTTCCCACCTGATGTAGACATCATAATCAATATTCAAAATTAAAAATTTATTTATTGTTTTTGATCATGCTTAACTACATAGTGATACTAATGAATTATTAAGTCTTACAAATTATTCAACCCCATTTTTATTAAAATAAGAATTCTTTTTTCTCTGCTTATATTTATCAGTTTATATGTTCTTTGATATAAGGACATGAGTGCAATATTAAGTATAATTAGTATAAGCCGTTTGACATGAAAAAGTTAACATTCTTTCCAAGTATGTAAGTCAGCCAGTGGGGGCATTGAGCACAAGGACATATTAGTAATGTTATCATAGAAATCATTGTCTAAATTGGATAATTATGAGCGTGAAAAGGAGCTATTAATTGGATGAGGTACTGGGAAGCAGGTATAAATGGTCCCAGGCAAACCTGGAGGAATGTTTACCCTATTAACTCTGAATATTCAGTGTGGTGAGCAGCCGGTAACCTGTTATAGGAAAATGGGATTGCGGGATTTGTTATAGGAATATAGATATTCAGACAAGATGCAATTTATTGTTAGGTGTTGTTATTTACTTCCACATTCACAGAAAAGGTTTAATCTGTTCATAATGTATATTCTGTCTACTTACATAGAGAATTTATGTTGAAACATAAGAAACATAGTCATTTGAATTAGATTGCTTTTTACACTTAATGGCATTGAACTGATTTAAAACTAAAACACATTTAATTCACACTCTTACAATGCTATGAAATCCTATGAAGACCTTTCTAATCACTAGCCTCATTTTATCCAGGAGAAGGGTTTATGTCCATCTCTTTAAAAGGCCAGCACAACCATGTTCCTGAAGACTATCTGTAATAGATAAGGTATACTAGATGTGTATAACAGATTTGCTAGAGTCTGCCCATAAGCTATAAAACAATTTTAGTTGCAACTGAATAGAACATATCTCTTAGGGCTGACTCAAATCAATTTCCCTTGTTTGCCATTTCTGTCTACTTCCAAACTTTCTCAATGCAACATTTTCACTATTATAGCTCTTAAGGTTGATGTGTTATAAAATGTAAATTGCACGTATTAGATACTTCTTTTATGTTTCTTTTTGGTTCTGGCTTGAATAGTGAAGGATTATAAAATGCATGGAAAATGAATTAAAGATGTGTAGAAATGACAGAAAGAAAAAGCAAACTTATTGAATCATCTAATTCTATCACTTAGATGAGGGAGGTTTTTCTCCTCAACTCTCTCACAAGAGTTTAGAGACAAAAATGTGTAATTTTGAAAATGCACCATTCCAGATTATTCTTTATGTTTCTCCTTCTTCATCTTAAAAACAAGATTGTGTGTTGTTTCTGAAGAAATCAAGATATTTAACTTTTCTTAACCTAGTTCTCAGCTGATGTGTCAGTTATTCACTTATTCTGTGGCAGATAATTCAGAGGAATCATATTCTTTACAGTTAAATTTCAATTCTAAAAGAAGGGAAGCCTCTGTTTAAATTTTCCATTTTTTCTGCATTTTTCCTCTAATATTTACATTAGAATGGTCAAGATACATTTCATGTTTCTTTGTGTAAATTTTGTCTAGTGATGATTTTGCAGACTTTTTTTGTAGAAATATTTCTCTAGAACGAATGAAGCTAAAATGAAACTGATTCTGAATTAAGTCCAAAGAGAATATTTTAACCCAGTTTTTTATTTAAAAAATCAAATATATCACTTTCACCTAGATTTACCAATTAGGTATTATTCTCTCTCTCTCATCCTCTTCCCTCCACCTTCTCGCCACTTTTATTTTTCTTCCCCCCCACACACTCACTCACACACACACACACACACACACACACACTCTCACACTCACACACTCACACTGAAACACGTGGGAACAAGTTATGGACATCATAACACACCTCCTGCAAATACTAGAAAAAGATCAGTCTCCTCCATAACCACAATAAAAATATCACCTCTGGAAACTTAACCATATCACTATTAGTACTTGATATATGGCACAGATTTAAATTTTTAGAAATTAATCCAGAATCCATTACCTATTTCCACCTATGTATTTGTTGGCAATCACCTTTATTTCTGGTTTATCCCTTGTTTCTTTTTTTTTCAAAATAGTCCAATTTTATTACACAAAACTATATTATATATACATTCTCATGAAAATAATATTATTAAGGATGTATATAAGTAAGGATGATTGGAAAGAAGTGATTGGAGAAAAGTCCAGATATTTTGAATATAAGAAAACATACATTTAAGAAATGTGAAATGTGTTGTTGTATGAACTTGTGATATTGATCTTTTTCGTCTATCAAATTTCATCAACCAGCCCCAATGATAAAAATGTTTGCAAAAAGAAAGTAGCATTCTAGTTCTCATTTAAATGGTTTAGCAACAAAATAATTTTCAACTGACAATTCCAGATACTTAAATTTATGCAAGTGTTTTTATTTTTTTATTTTTAAAATTTTTTATTTACTTCTTTTTAGTAAATGTTTTTAGTTTTCTGTTTTAGATTCAACTTTCTGAGCAATTGCATAATCCACCTTTATTTTGCACATTCAGATTCAACACATGTTTATGTACCTACCATGTGCCAAGTTGGAACTAATGTTTCTACATTGTTTTCATTATTTAATCTCTTTTAAAAAAGATTTTATTTATTTATTTGAGAGAGAGAGAGAGCATGAGCAGGGGGAGGGGCAGAGGAAAAGAGACAATCAAGCAGACTCCCTGCTGAGCGTGGAACCAGATGAGGAGCTCCATCCCAGGACCCAGATCATGACCTGAGCTGAAGTCACATGCTTAACAGACTGAGCCACCCAGGGGCCCCTAATTATTTAATCTTTACAACAATCCTGTGTTTTCCCTATTTTGCCATTAAGGAAAGTATAAGATAAAATAAAAATAAAAATAAAATTAAAATTTTGTTTTTATTTTCATTTTGAACCAGTGAGTATTCCTTTATTTTGCCTCTTTTATCAACTGTAAAAAATGATTAAATCCAAGAAGATTTGAGGTTAGTTTGTTTATAAATAAAATAACAGTAAAAAGCTTGAACTATGAATTGTGAGTTCACTGGACCAAAGTAGTGGTTGAAAAATTATTAAGCACTGAGATATGAAACACATATAGTCTCAGAAAGGGGGAATTGAAATGCAGTATTATAAACTCAGTTTGTCCTTCTGTCTTTTATTTAACTCTTGCCAATGAACTAATAAAATGAAGATCAAAGTATCAAGAAGATAGCGATCTCTTTGATAAGCAGTCCTATAAAATATATTCTATGGTCAACTAAACTTTGTATAAATATATTAGAATACATTTTATTGAACTTTACACACCAGGATTTTTTTGGTAGGACTGGAAAATATAAATATAATATTTATAATAATATATATAAAATATATACATATAAATATTTTACCTTTACACAGCAATTCCACTTTTAGAACACTATCCTATAGAAGTATATGTGACACATAGGTATATATGAACAAAAGTTTTTACTAGAAGCTACCTTTCCATTAGGTTAATACAGTCATGATTATTATTTGAACATTCTTCTGTTTTTAAAAACATTTTTCTCATTTTTATAAATGCATATCATGGGGTACTTTTTTTTGTTGTTTCCATTCTACTCCTTCTGCTTCCAAATTATGTCTCCCAAGTAACTATCTACTTTACATTCCTGATTTAGGTCTTAGAAAGTGAATGCTATGGGTTGAATTTATATCCCCTGAAAAGATATGTTGAAGTCCCAACCCTAGGTACCTGTGAATGTGATCTTCTTTGGAAATAGGGTCTTTGCAGAGGTAATCCAGTTAAGATGAGGTCACACTAGATCGGGGCGGGCATGAATACGAGGATAGGTGCTTTAGTAGGGAGAGGGAGATTTGCAAACATACAAACACAGAGGAGAGATGGTGATGTGAAGACAGAGCAGAAATTGGACTGATGCAGCTACAAGGTAAGGCACACTACGGATGGCCAGGACCCACCAGAAGCTAGGAGATGCATGAAAGGAGTCTTCCAAAGAGAATTGGAAGGGAGCATGGCCCTGCCAACACTTTTGATGTAAGACTTCTACCCTCCAGAACTATGAGAGAATACATTTCTGTTGTTTTCATCTACCCAGCATGTGGCATTTTGTTAGGGCAGCCTTAGGACACTAATAACTTGTTCTCCCTTGCTGCCAGATACAGACATGCACATTCTGAGAATCGCTGTTTCTCGCTCCCCAGGCACCATTCCCTCTCTGTCCAATCAGAGCAATAATGGCAGAAAACCTCCTCCCAGAGTAACCAATTCACTGAACTCCGATGAACCAAGAAAGCAAGAATTTACATTTTCTTACAGCTTTTCCTACAAATTCATGGTTCTTACCTCTACTTTATTAACTCTTCTTTTGAAACAGCTTTATTGAGGTATAATTGATATACAGAGAACATCATATGTTAATGTGCACAAGTTGATGAGTTTGGATATATGCAGACACCTGTGATACCATCACCACAGTCAAGGTAAGAAACATGGCCAACACCTCTCAAAGTTTCCTCGTGTCCCTTTATTTTGTTTGTGTGTGTGATCAGATAAAACTCTTTCATTTTTAATCCACCCGGAGACTCACTCATTGAAGGCCCCCACAGAGTTCACAAATGTCATCACAGAACCCATGGTCTCTCAAATCCTGTGGGCCCCATTACAGAATGGCCTTAACTCCCTCTGTCACTGTCAAACTGTGGAATTTTGACCCTAAAATAAAAATATCAGTCCCACTCCGCATGTTTTGATCATCTGGAACATCTAGTGCTGATGAAGAGTGTTTTATTTATCAATTCTTCCTTTTGTAATGTGCAAATATAATACAAAATGAATGATCCTTAAGTAATAATTGCACTTAAAAATAGCCAGTGCAAATATCATCTTAACAAGGGCTGTATGTTTAAGGAAAAAAAATACATACATTTCTTTACTAAGGAAAAGCTAAAATTTATAGTGCAAGTAAATAAGAAATTGAATTAAGTTGACACTATTACAGAGAGAGTACCTGGGCATCATTTGTCAGTTTCTAAATTATTTTTGCCTTGCGCATTCCTTCAAACATTGGACAAAAGCAAATAGGTATAATTCATGACACACCCTAAGGGGTTAGCTATTTTCTACTAAATTAACCACAACAAATGGAAACAACAGCAGGCATTCTTCCTACACTGATGCAGGTATAGAATTAATATCATTGATACTCACCGAATGTACCAAATAACATGAATAAGAATGAGAATCTTCTATGGAAAATGAAGATTCTGGAGTCATATTTGCTGAACCACTATGTTCTATACAGCATAAGACTGTTGCCTGGTGTAATTGGAAATATATATATATATCTTTGAACTTTGAATTCCACCATCACTTTATATTTTCCTATTTCTTTCCCTATTTTATTTTAGACTATAATTCTTCTGCATCTATGTTAGTGAACTTAGATTTCAAAGTGTGTTACAAAAATAACAGAAGCCACCATTTTAAATCAGTCTATCAAATACCATTAATACTCTGTAAAATAATCAAAGTAAAGCCATGATTAGAATCAGGAGACATGTGAAGTAGAAGCATTTTGAATATGAATGCTACCAGGACAGTTTAATACTCACTCCTTTATAATAAATACTGACCTTAGTTCTTGACAGTCTGTCTCCCCTGGGCTTGTTTCTTAACAACAATTTCAATACATTAGTACGCTACATCCTATAGTAAGAAATGCAGTAATGTGCTGGCATTTCTTCAGTCCCAACTACGTATGGTGACCAGAAACTTCTTATATATTCAGCAGCACAACCAGCTCTGTGTTCCTGAAAATTTATGAATCAATTGCTGCTTTCTCCCCAATGCCTTAGCATATCATTGTGCTTTGAAAAAATTAATATTTGTCTTCCATATGTAAGTAAGGGGTAAGGGGAAATGAAAGGTATAAATTGTTGATTATTTAGAAAAGATAAAACTATTTTTCACTTAATAATATTTGATAGATTAATAGCTAATTAAGTAAGGCTAGAGTTCCCATTGGGTGTACATTAATAAAAAAATACTTATATTTAATATATTATTATGCAGAGTGACATAAAGAAAAGCTTAAGCATTTCAACTATAATATATCTTGTGCATTTGTTTTTCTTTTTCATTTTAGTATTATACAGAAAAGATTTAGCTTGGCCCTAGTGGAATACACACTGATTTTTTATAACCATGGTTCAACTAATAATACTTTAAAGCCTGTGTTCAGAACATAGTCATTGGAGACAAAAAATTTCAGGAAATACCAATAAGAATATATAGAACATCTAATAAGCTAGAATTAACTTCTTGTAGTTTTAATAAATTTGTCAAGCTTGTAGTTGTAATTAACTTGATTCATATTTTGGTTAAATCTTTAAGGAACTGTAAACACCATTAACTCTTTCAGTTGCCAGAAAATGCTTTCAAATAATTATAGTCATGTGATGACTCTCTTAAAGTGAATTATGGAAAATATGTTTATAGTCTTTCATTTTCTCAGCCAAGTTCAAGAGTGCATACACATTATATCTCCATTTGAATTGCTGAACTTCACCAGTTTAAAGGGGCTGGGAAAGCATAAAAAAAATATGCCAACAGTTTAGTCAAGGCAGAGAAATCAGCATGCCGCAAGACATGGGAAAGAAAAAGAAAGTGAAAATTTTAGAATCTTTCTAGTCATTTGAGATAGCTACATCGTAGGACCCAAGGACAATGCTTTTAAGGAATGAGCTCAGATCTGAAAGATCTTAAATGCCAAAGAATTGGGACTTTATCAAAAGGCTTCGAGAGGAGGCTCAAAGGAATTGAAGCAGGGAAGTAATAGGCTCACATTTGCATTTTAGAAGCGTCATTAAAAGACCTTGTTAAAAATGGATTTAAGGAAGGATTGGAGGGAGGGAGAGGTAGTTTTCAGGTTTGGGTAAGGCAAAATAATTTTTTAAAAACTTACCGTTCTTGAAGGAAGTTGCATCTGGATTAATATCCCCAACTGTTTATACCTATGTCACAAGTTTTCAGGGATTTATTGAATGTTTTGAAAGCTACACCCTAGCCCTAGCAGTCTAAAGCAGGTTATGGAAACATATTCTAGACCCAAGTTCATCCGAGGGTTGTGATACAATCAAGAAAATGTGGGAGCAAACAAGATTCTACTGTTACCTGTGATCCAAACAATACAGAGATCACCATCAATTTATTAAGGTTCCAGGAAGAAGCACTCCATTCAAGTGACTTGAAGCAGCAAGCAGAGTGCAATCAAAGAGATCTGCAGTTTGTGACCATCAAAGCTCTGAGGGACCTATTGTTAAAGGTGCCGGGGACCATTGTCCTTAACCCTACAGCATGACACCAGTCCCCAGTGGATGCCAAATAAAGGGTTGAGGGTTGTTAAACTTTTGACATCCTCTCATAACAACACATATGCATACATATTTATAGATAATAATAGGTTCCACCTCAAAGTGCAGGAAAAAAAAATGGCTGTAAATTTAGGATTAGGAAAAAAATAGTATTTACTCCAGAAAGGAATTTTTGGAAGCCATACATTTTCATCCAGACCAGGAACAATGAAATAGAGCGAAGGCGCTCTCTGAAAGATGTTACATGATTTTGATATTATGCTCTTCACATTTCCAATTTCCTAAATATTCCTCTGTGTTTCTTTTAATCTTTAGTGCTTAATAGTTTTGATTATGAAAGAAGGATATGCACACATCAAGGAGATGTCATGCTGCTGCCAAGTCTTAGGACATACACCTCACAAATATATAAAAACTTTTGTTGTAAATTAATACCAAAGATTTAAATGCTAATTCTGTGAGAAAGGAGCAAACCACTTCCTGTTCCTTCATGAAAAAGAGGAAGATTTCCACTCAGCATCAGGGAAATCCAAATCAAAACCTCAATGAGATACCACCTCAAACCAGTCAGAATGGCTAAAATTAACAAGACTGGAAACGACAGATGCTGGTGGGGATGCGGAGAAAGGGGAACCCTCCTACACTGTTGGTGGGAATGCAAGCTGGTGCAACCACTCTGGAAAACAGTATGGAGGTTCTTCAAAATTGAAAATAGAGCTACCCTATGACCCAGCATTTGCACTACTGGGTATTTACCCCAAAGATACAAATATAGTGATCCGAAGGAGCACCTGCACCCCAGTGTTTATAGTAGCAATGTCCACAATAGCCAAACTATGGAAAGAGCCTAGATGTCCATCAACAGATGAATGGATAAAGATGTGGTATATATATACAATGGAATATTATGCAGCCATCAAAAGGAATGAGATCTTGCCATTTGCAACAACATGGATGGAACTATAAGGTATTTATTATGCTAAGCAAAATAAGTCAATCAGAGAAAGGCAAGTATTATATGATCTCACTGATATGAGGAATTCTTAATCTCAGGAAACAAACTGAGGGTTGTTGGAGTGGTGGGGGGTGGGAAGGAAGGGGGGTTGGGTGATGGATACTGGGGAGGGTGTGTGCTATGGTGAGTGCTGTGAATTGTGTGAGACTGTTGAATCACAGACCTGTACCCCTGAAACAGATACAAACAAACAAAGAGCAGGATGTCAAGAGACCAGGATGTTAGATGCTTCTATTTCTCCCTCCTTTTGTCAAGGAGATGTGATGTGCCACTGGCATGACATGTAAATGTTCAGATAAGACTAGGGTTAGGAATACGGCAACTTACTTGTAGCAATAACAGAAGCAGTAGCCGAAAATACTCAGAAGAATACCACATAGGTTAAATGCTAATTATCCTATTTACTTTTACTTTCTTTCATTAAGAAGGAAAGAGAGAGTGAGAGAGAAGGAAGGAAAGAAGGAAGGAAGGAAGGAAGGAAGGAAGGAAGGAAGGAAGGAAGGAAGGAAGGAAGGAAGGAAGGAAGGAAGGAAGGAAAGAAAGACGAAGAAAGAACCATCTGCTGTCTTCATGCAGGATGCCAGAAAATACTATCCTGAGTCCATAGAGCTTCTCAAACCTACATCAAGTGTAGGCTCATGATTAATTATGGGTTGAATTTGTCCCATAAAAATTCATACATTGAAATCTTAACTCCCAGTGTGTCAGTGTGACTTATTTGGAGATATTTTTTTGGCAGACAAAATCGAATTAAAATGTGATTATTAGGGTGGGCCCTAATACATAAAACTGGTATCTTTATAAAAAGGGGAAATTTGGACACAGTGACACACATAGAAGGATGATAATGTGAAGAGACACAGGAATGAGACAGCCATCAACAAGCAAAGCAGAGCCTGGAACAGAGCTTTCCCTTAAAACCCTCAAGGAATCAACCTTGTAGGCACTTAATTTTGGACTTGAAGCCTCCAGAACTGTTAGGATTTCTGTTTAAGCCTCTCAGTCTGTAATACTTCATTACAGCAGTGCTAGGAAACAAATGTAGTATTCTTGTTCTTTCTGTTTCACAAGGAGCCAGGATCTCTGGGCCTTCAGGGGATTGTCCTTAGTCATGTGCTATCCTTTCCAAGGGGCTAAATGAAGCTCTAATATCCTGAATGCATTTCTGCATTCTTCCTCATGAGCAGTTTTATGGCATGGATATCAATAAAGGTTTCAGTCAAAACAGACATGGAACTGCCCAGAGAAAGGTTAAGATAGCTATGAGTGTGCAGTCTACAAGAGAACAGACCAAGAGGTAAATCAGAATCAGATTCAAAATGGAATGGATTTTCTATGTTAAGGATTGACCACTGAGAACAGAGTAAAAAATTCAGTAGAAAAACAATCCTGGGGCGCCTGGGTGGCTCAGTCATTAAGCGTCTGCCTTCGGCTCAGGTCATGAAACCGGGGTCCTGGGATCGAGCCCCACATCAGGCTCCCTGCTCAGCGGAAAGCCTGCTTCTCCCTCTCCCACTCCCCCTGTGTGTGTTTCCTCTCTTGCTGTGTCTCTCTCTGTCAAATAAATAAAATCTTAAAAAAAAAAAAAAAGAAAAACAAACCTACATTCTCATTTATCCTCAAATAAAATATAGGGCACCTTGTTTTCCCTCTTGCAAGCATTTAGAAGCACCATCTTAATCATTTGGTTATATAAGCTAATAGTTACATATTCAAATATTTAGTTAGTTGTATATGTAGAGTGGGGACCAAGGAGA
Source organism: Eumetopias jubatus (assembly GCF_037043125.1). Lineage (NCBI taxonomy): Eukaryota > Metazoa > Chordata > Mammalia > Carnivora > Otariidae > Eumetopias > Eumetopias jubatus. The sequence continues at coordinate 78,164,756 of NW_028274820.1, forward strand.
GAAAATTCAAACTTCATAGCTCAAATTGGATTTTTTTTTTTTAATTTCAAATGTCCCAGGGAAACTATTGACCACGAGTCTAATCATACAGGAAAAAAAAAATGCACGTTTGAGAGTAATTGTAAGTTTTAAACTTGAAATAGCAGAATTGCCTCTTAGGGCAAGGAGAGCAAAAAGCAAAGGGAGAAACTCTAATGTTTATCTGTTAGGTGGTGCATGATTATCTACATATTTTCATGAAAAGATTTTCATGCAATCTTTTTGTTATGTTATTTCTTATAATTCTTTTAAGTCTTTTCATTTTTGATTCACGTATATCTGTTTTTATGTTTTATATATTGTCAGTGGTCTCACTATTTAATATGTACTAAACTAGCTAAAATTATGGAACTGTTGTGCAAATGCCCTGTATATATCTGTCTTTTCCAAGTATAAGTTTTTTATTTCAGTGAATCCAGCATGTATGTCAGAAGCCTACTATATATCAAAAAATACTTTCAGAGACTGGAGTAGATCAGTTAATAAAAATGATAAAGATTTCTTTTCACTAAATAAATAAATAGGAAAAGAATTAAGCACTGTTAGAGACTGAATTGAAAAAAGAAACATGTACTTGTTCCTTTTCAGTCCAGAGTTTTTAATATTCTTAGATAACTCATGGAAATTATGAATTCATAGATTAAAATGCAAATCCAGATGGGAACTTTGACCTGTATGCTGGGATTGCTGAGTTCTAGACTATATTGGGAATGAAAGCCTGGCAGATGATGGATGGTGACAGCATTGTTTCACTTCATGAAGTGGCTTTTCAAGCTGAAAAGGGGAATGGCAAGAGAGAATGGAGTGCTTTTGTCTTTGGAAGAAGAAAAGGCTTTACAACATTATACCAAGAAGAACTAAACTCAGTACTTGTTTTTGAACTTCATTAATCTTTTCAATGAAAATGTATCTCATTGTCAAGCAGCTCGATAGTCACTTTGGGAAAAAGCTTTGCTTCTTCCTAATGGAACCAGTGCCTTCATTATCCTGAGGCTCTGGTGATCTTCCACCTTCACGGAAATACTAAGGAGACTAGCAATACTCTGGAGAAGCCCATGTGAAGATGCCAAACTTGTAGAGTTGGGGCGGGCAAAACTTTTACCCTGTGGGGGATTTTTCTTTATTAATGTGTTTCTGACAACAGCAACACATAGAAAAGGGAAATAGTGTTGCCAAGAAGTTTTATGCTGAGATGCTTATTTTTATGTAACAGAAGGAAGTTTTTGAAATTGTTTAGTGACTCTTTTTCTGTAGATTGATCTTAAGGTTCAATAGCACAGATTTTAAGTGAAGTCAAAAGGCTAAACAAAATGCCACAACAAGGGGGTGGAGCAAGATGACGGAGGAGTAGGAGACCTGGATTTCGTCTGGTCCCAGGAATTCAGCTGACTAGGGATCAAACCATTCTGAACACCTACGAACTCAACAGGATATCGAAGAAAAGAATAGCAACAACTCTCTGAACAGAAAAGCGACCACTTTCTGGCAGGTAGGATGAGCGGAGAACTGAATCCAAGGCGATATTCGGGAGGATAAACGGCGGGGGAGGGGGCCTCCGTCGGCCGCTTCTGGCAAGTGATAGAGCCGCGGAGCACAAAATCAGACCTTTCAGAAGTCAGCTCCGCTGAGGGATGTTGCTCCAGTGGCTAAGCAGGGGTGGGACCCTCGCGGGACAGTGTGGTCTCAGGACCCTCGGGGTCACAAAAAGGCCGGGCGTGCCTAAGTGTGGCAGAGCTCCCAGGTATCGGAGCGGGGAAGCCGGCTGCAGAGACGGAGCCGAGGCGCGGGCTCTCAGCTCGGGGTTGCCATAAACTGTGATCCGCGGCCCAGTCGGGCCACTGCACCTCCAGCAGGGACCCAACAAGCGGCAGATACGGGGAGACTCCCCTTCCTCCCCCTGGAGGAGCAGCGTGGGAGCACACCGCTGGGATCTGCTGGGTTTGGAGACCCCACACTGAGTTGGGTGCCAGAGATAGAAACGTTCAGTCACAGGCCGGGTGAGCACGGAGTGCGGCCGGGGACCGGGGAGATGGGGGTGATTGACTGCTTTTCTCTGGGGGCACACTGAGGAGCAGGGCCCCAAGTTCTTGGCTCCTCTGGGGCAGAGACTGGGAGGCCGCCATTTTCACTCTCGTCCTCCAAAGCTGTACAGAAAGCTTGCAGGGAACAAAAACTCCTGAGCGCAAACCCGAGCAGCTAGCTTAGCCCGGACCCACAAGGGCGGGGCAATTCCGCCTCCGGCAAAGATATTTGGGAACCACGGCAACAGGCCCCTCCCCCAGAAGATCAACAAGAACAGCCAGCCAAGACCAAGTTTACCGATCAAGGAGAATGGGAGAACTCCAGCTCTAGGGGAATACTGCACATAGAATTCATGGCTTTTTACCATGATTCTTTAGTCTTTCAAAGTTAAACTTTTTTTAACTGTCTTTTTTTTCTAATTTTTCTTTTTCCCTTTTTCAACCAACATCTTATCAATCCCATTTTTAAAAAACATTTTTATTTTTCATTATTAGAGTCATATTCTATCCCTTCATAGTAGTTACCCTTATTTTTGGCATATATATATATAAGTTGTTCTCTCTTTAAAATTTTGAGATACAGTTTCTTCTAATAGATCAAAATATACCCTAATCTCTAGTGCATGGCTTTGTTCTAGTCTCCTGCCTGATCACATGCTCTCCCTTTTTTTCTTTCCTTTTTTTTTAAATCCTCTTCTTTCTTTTTTCAAACAACTTCTTATCAATTCCTTTTATAAAATCTTTTATAATTTTCATCTTTACAGTCATATTCCATCCTTCATAATATTAACCCTTATATTTGTACATATATAAGTTTTTCTTTCTTTAAAATTTTGGGGTCACTTTCTTCTAACAGACCAAAATACACCCAAAATCTAGTGTGTGGCACAGATTTATGCACCAGACTAATCATATTTGATCATATTCTGTTTTTTTTTTGTTTTGTTTTGTTGTTTTTGTTTGTTTTTATCTTTTTCTTTTTTGTTGTTGTTTTCTTTTTTCTTTCCTTCCCTTTCTTTTCCCCCAGATTCAGGTCTCTTCTGTTTTGTTTAGAGTATATTCTCTGGGGACGCTGGTACCCTGTTAGCATTTTGTTCTCTCATTCATCTGTTCTCCTCTGGACAAAATGACAAGATGGAAAAAATCACCTCAACAAGAAGAACAACAGTCAGTACCGACTGCCAAGGACTTACTTAATACAGACATTAGTACGATGTAGGAACTAAAATTCAGAATGATGATTTAAAGATACTAGCTGGACTTGAAAAAAACATGGTAGTTATTAGAGAAACCCTTTCTGGAGAAATAAAAGACCTAAAATCTAATGAAGTCGAAATCAAAAAGGCTATTAATGAGGTGCAATCAAAAATGGGGTCTCTAACTGCTAGGATAAATGAGGCAGAAGACAGAATTAGCACTATAGAAGACCAAATGATGGAAAATAAAGAAGCTGAGAAAAAGAGAGATAAACAACTACTGGATCACGAGGGCAGAATTTGAGAGATAAGTGATACGATAAGAGGAAACAACATTAGAATAATTGGGATCCCAGAAGAAGAAGAAAGAGAGAGAGGGGCAGAAGGTATATTGGAGCAAATAATAGCAGAGAACTTCCCTCATTCGGGAAAGGAAACAGGCATCAAAATCCAGGAGGCACAGAGAAGCCCTCTCAAAATCAATAAAAATAGGTCAACACCCCGACATCTAATAGTAAAACTTACGAGTCTCAGAGACAAAGAGAAAATCCTGAAAGCAGCTCGGGAGAAGAGATCTGTAACCTACAATGGTAGAAACATTAGACTGGCAACAGACCTATCCACAGAGACCTGGCAGGCCAGAAAGGACTAGCATGATATATTCAAAGCACTAAATAAGAAAAATATGCAGCCAAGAATACTATATCCAGCTAGGCTCTCATTGAAAATAGAAGGAGAGATAAAAAGCTTCCAGGACAAACAAAAACTAAAGGAATTTGCAAACACGAAACCAGCCCTCCAAGAAATATTGAAAGGGGTCCTCTAAGCAAAGAGAGAGCCTAAAAGCAGCATAGATCAGAAAGGAACACAGACAATATACAGTAACAGTCACCTTACAGGCAATACTATGGCAGTAAATTTATATCTTTCAATAGTTACCCTGAATGTAAATGGGCTAAATGCAGCAATCAAAAGACACAAGTTATCAGATTGGATAAAAAGACAAGACCCATCAATATGCCGTCTGCAAGAGACTCATTTTAAACCGAAAGACACGGCCAGATTAAAAGTGAAGGGGTGGAAAACCATTTACCATGCTAATGGACACGAAAAGAAAGCTGGGGTGGCAATCCTTATATCAGACAAATTAGATTTTAAACCAAAGACTTTAATAAGAGATGAGGAAGGACACTGTATCCTACTTAAAGGGTCTATACAACAAGAAGATCTAACAATTATAAATATCTATGCCCCTATCATGGGAGCAGCCAATTATATAAGCCAATTAATAACAAAAGCAAAGAAACACATTGACAACAATACAATAATAGTGGGGGACTTTAACACACCCCTCACTGAAATGGACAGATCATCTAAGCAGAAGATCAACAGGGAAATAAAGACTTTAAATGACACACTGGACCAAATGGACTTCACAGACATATTCAGAACATTCCATCCCAAAGCAACAGAATACACATTCTTCTCTAGTGCCCATGGAACATTCTCCAGAATAGATAACATCCTAGGTCACAAATCAGGTCTCAACCGGTACCAAAAGATTGGGATCATTCCCTGCATATTTTCAGACCACAATGCTTTGAAACTAGAACTCAATCACAAGAGGAAAGTTGGAAAGAACTCAAATACATGGAGGCTAAAGAGCATCCTACTAAGGAATGAATGGGTCAACCAGGAAATTAAAGAATAATTTAAAAAACTCATGGAAACCAATGAAAATGAAAACAATACTGTTAAAAAAAATCTTTGGGATGTAGCAAAGACAGTCGTAAGAGGAAAGTATATAGCAATACAAGACTTTCTCAAGAAACGAGAAACATCTCAAATACACAACCTAACCTTACACCTAAAGGAGCTGGAGAGAGAACAGCAAATAAAGCCTAAACACAGCAGAAGAGAAATAATAAAGATCAGAGCAGAAATCAATGAAATAGAAACCAAGAACAGTAGAACAGATCAACGAAACTAAGAGCTGGTTCTTTGAAAGAATTAACAAGATTGATAAACCCCTGGCCAGACTTATCAAAAAGAAAAGAGAAAGGACCCAAATCAACAAAATCATGAATGAAAGAGGAGAGATCACAACCAACACCAAAGAAATACAAACAATTATAAGAACATATTAGGAGCAACTCTATGCCAGCAATTTAGATAACCTGGGAGAAATGGTTGCATTCCTAGAGTTGTATCAACTACCAAAACTGAACCAGGAAGAAATAGAAAACCTGAACAGACCTACAACCACTAAGGAAATTGAAGCAGTAATCAAAATCTCCCAAAAAACAAGAGCCCAGGGCCAGATGGCTTCCTAGGGGAATTCTACCAAACATTTATTTTTATTATTTTTTTAAATTTTATTTATTTAATTGACAGAGACACAGCGAGAGCAGGTACACAAACAGGGGGAGTGGGAGAGGGAGAAGCAGGTTTCCTGCCAAGCAGGGAGCCCGATGTGGGACTCGATCTCAGGACCCTGGGATCATGACCTGAGCCAGAGGCAGACGCTTAATGACTGAGCCACCCAGGTGCCCTCTACCAAACATTTAAAGAAGAATTAATACCTATTCTTCTGAAACTGTTCCAAAAATTAGAAATGGAAGGAAAACTTCCAAACTCATTTTATGAGGCCACCATTACCTTGATCCCCAAACCAGACAAAGACCCCATCAAAAAGGAGAATTACAGACCAATATCCTTGATGAACACAGATGCAAAAATTGTCACCAAAATACTAGCCAATAGGATCCAACAGTACATTAAAAGGATTATTCAGCACGACCAAGTGGGATTTATCCCTGGGTTGCAAGGTTGGTTCAACACCCACAAATCAATCAATGTGATACAGTACATTAATAAAAGAAAGAACAAGAACCATATGATCCTATCAATAGATGCAGAAAAAGCATTTGACAAAGTACAGCATCCTTTCTTGATCAAAACTCTTCAGAGTATAGGCATAGAGGGTACATACCTCAATATCATAAAAGCCATCTATGAAATACCCACAGCAAATATCATTCTCAATGGGGGAGAAACTGAGAGCTTTCCCCCTAAGGTCAGGAACACAGCAGTGATGTCCACTATCATGACTGCTATTCAACATAGTATTAGAAGTCCTAGCCACAGCAATCAGACAACAAAAAGAAATAAAAGACATCCATATCAGCAAAGAAGAAGTCAAACTCTCACTGTTTGCAGATGATATGATACTGTATGTGGAAAACCCAAAAGACTCCACCCCAAAACTGCTAGAACTCATACAGGAATTCAGTAAAGTGGCAGGATATAAAATCAATGCACAGAAATCAGTGGCATTCCTATACACCAACAACAAGACAGAAGAGAGAGAAATTGAGGAGTCGATCCCATTTATAATTGCACCCAAAACCATAAGATACCTAGGAATCAATCTAACCAAAGAGGCAAAGAATCTGTACTCAGAAAACTATAAAATACTCATGAAAGAAATTGAGGAAGACACAAAGAAATGGAAAAACGTTCCATGCTCATGGATTGGAAGAACAAATATTGTGAAGATGTCAATGCTACCTAGAGCCATCTACACATTCAAAGCAATACCCATCGAAATACCATCCACTTTTTTCAAAGAAATGGAACAAATAATCCTAAAATTTGTATGGAACCAGAAAAGACCCCAAATAGCCAGAGGAATGTTGAAAAAGAAAAGCAAAGCTGGCGGCATCACAATTCCTAACTTCCAGCTCTATTACAAAGCTGTCATCATCAAGACAGTATGGTACTGGCACAAAAACAGACGCATTGATCAATGGAACAGAATAGAGAGCCCAGAAATGGACCCTGAACTCTATGGTCAACAGATCTTCGACAAAGCAGGAAAGAATGTCCAATGGAAAAAAGTCTCTTCAACAAATGGTGTTGGGAAAATTGGATAGCAACATGCAGCAGAATGAAACTGGACCATTTCCTTACAGCACACACAAAAATAGACTCAAAATGGTTGAAAGACCTCAATGTGAGGCAGGAGTCCATCAACATCCTAAAGGAGAACACAGGCAGCAACCTCTTCGACCTCAGCCACAGCAACTTCTTCCTAGAAACATCGCCAAAGGTAAGGGAAGCAAGGGCAAAAATGAACTATTGGACCTCATCAAGATAAAAAGCTTTTGCACAGCAAAAGAATTAGTCAACAAAACCAAAAGACAACCGACAGAATGGGAGAAGATATTTGCAAATGACATACCAGATAAAGGGCTAGTATCCGAAATCTATAAAGAACTTCTTAAACTCAACACCCAAAGAACAAATGATCCAATCAAGAAATGGGCAGAAGACACGAACAGACATTTTTTCCAAAGAAGACATCCAAACGGCCAACAGACACATGAAAAAGTGCTCAACTTTTCTTGGCATCAGGGAAATCCAAATCAAAACCTCAATGAGATACCACCTCACACCCGTCAGAATGGCTAAAATTAACAAGTCAGGAGACAACAGATGTTGGCGGGGATGCGGAGAAAGGGGAACCCTCCTACAGTGTTGGTGGGAATGCAAACTGGTGCAGCCACTCTGGAAAACAGTATGGAGGTTCTTCAAAAATTTGAAAATAGACCTACCATACCATCCAGCAATTGCACTACTGGGTATTTACCTGTAAGATACAAATTTAGGGATCCAAAGGAATACATGCACCATGATGTTTATAGCAGCAATGTCCACAATAGCCAAACTGTGGAAAGAGCCAAGATGTCCATCGAGATGAATGGATAAAGATGAAGTGGTATATATATACGTTGGAATATTATGCAGCCATCTAAAAGAACGAAATCTTGCCATTTGCAACAACGTGAGTGGAACTGGAGGGTATTATGCTGAGCGAAATAAATCAATCAGATAAAGACATGCATCATATGACCTCACTGATATGAGGAATTCTTAATCTCAGGAAACAAACTGAGGGTTGCTAGAGTGGTGGGGGGTGGGAGGGATGGGGTGGCTGGGTGATAGACATTGGGGATGGTATGTGCTATGGTGAGCGCTGTGAATTGTGCAAGACTGTTGAATCACAGATCTGTACCTGTGACGCAAATAATACATTATATGTTAAAAAAAAAAAAAAAAGACGAAGAAGGTAGCATGAGGGGAAGAATGAAGGGGGGCGGAAATCAGATGGGGAGACGAACCATGAGAGACGATGGACTCTGAAAAAGAAACTGAGGTTTCTAGAGGGGAGGGGGGGTGGGAGGATGGGTTAGCCTGGTGATGGGTATTAAAGAGGGCACGTACTGAATGGGGCACTGGGTGTTAAATGCAAACAATGAAACATGGAACACTACATCAAAAACTAATGATATAATGTATGGTGATTAATATAACATAAAAAATGCCACAACAAAACATATATCTCTGAAAACCCACACTCCTAAAAGCAGTCAAATCATTTCCTAGTCACAATCTCCAAAGCTTTGCACAGTCCCATTTAATATCTATTTTGATACAAAGAAAGCAGGAAAACAACGTATGCAACCCATCCAAGACTCCTTCCTTTTGGAAAATATTTAAAATCCAGCACTACCTCCCTCTTTTAATATTAACGTATGGATTTTGATCAACAGAAAAGCATATTTCAAATAACATTTAAGCAATAAGGAAATAGTTTTTTAAATCAGTACTTCATTATTAATCATTGTTTTTCTTTCAAAAACCATTGGGCAAAGTTGATTGTGATACATAGCCAATTAAATCATTTTGGTGTTCTAGCATACCCGACTTGTATCATACTTTGCCTTCACGATACCTTGATGTTTTGTCTTTAAGACAGCTGTGTTTCCTTGAAATCACAGGTACTTATTTTCAGCCTCATTTTCTCCCATTGTTTCCTGCATCTGTGCAGTGGGTGGAACTGGCTCTACATTAGTTCCCAACCCTTTAATGATAGGGATCACAGACTAAAAAACTTAGCCTAGACTTCCAAAGGCAAAAAATTAGGACAAAGTCTACTGTTGGTCTAACACTTTGCCTTAAAAATGCAGCATGGTGTTCCTGGGGTTTATTATTCTCATACACTTTAAAAAGAGAATTTAGAAAATCAGAGTTACCAGTTGTCTTTTATTATCTTGGTTTAAGCTCATAAAAAGAATAGGCCAAAATAGAAACACCATTCGTAGCTGACTATAAATATGAACATACTGAATAAATAAACTAGTGAAGTAGAATGTTACAAATGAGAAAATAAAAGGGAAAAGTGTTTTTTAATTTTTAAGTTTTACCCATATTTTTTCCCAAATGTTCTTTGAAATGTAACTGGCAACAAGATTAATCCAGGATTTAGTTCTTTGGCTATCCACACAAGGAGAACATAAATTATTAATTACGGAATTTCAATTACAAAGTCCTTTGAGTCCAATTTTTCTTCTGCTTTCATGGTTTTATTAAATCAGCATGAAAATACAACTAACCACACTGTTGACCCATAGATTCAGGCACTTAAAATCAAACAGATCTAACGTGAGAATTAGACAAAAGTAATTTATAAAGATTTCCTCTTGTGTATAACTTTTCCTTAAAATTTTATTATTAAATTTTAAAAACCATTTGGGATTTTCAATTTTTAGCTCTGACATGTAAAGATCTTAGGAGTTGTTACTCCCCTCCTTACAACAAAGAAAAGCTGGACAAACTGAAAATCAATGAGTCTTCTTAAACCAGTCAGAGAAAGAAGTTCCCAGAGGCAAATCCAGAAAGTCAAAGCTGAGACTGTTTACCGAGAGCAAAAGCGGCTGGAGGCAGAACCATAAACTGGTAGGTATACTTAAATAGTGATTTTGATGAATTGCTGGAGAATGAATGGCTAGGTATGAGAGTAAGAAAGTTCCTTGACAGTTTCCTGGGCTTTACTACCAGGAATTCTAGCAGGTTCTTGCGGTTAAAAATTTGAGAAATATCCGCTTGGTGACTCTAACAGGGGCAGAGTAACTATTGTGGAACACTCCTAGAACCTTCTCTGTATCAAAGATTTATTTTCCAGGGAGAGGGGTATCATTAGAACCTTTTCCCAGAGTAGTGGAGGAAGGGCATTTTTTCATCCCTGTTCATTCTAGTCTTCTGTCCTGCCTGAGAGAGGGGGAAGCTACGTAAGAAAAAAACATTCCTTGTGTAAGGAATCTTTACACAAATATTATTGTTTACAGATATATTAACTAAAATTGATCTTATACTGAAATGTAAAATATAGAATTATAAAAAGTCTTGAAGAAAAGATAGGAGAAAATTTATATGAACTTGGATTTGGTGGTGAGTTTTTAACTACAACACCAAGAATGCAATCCCTAAAAGAAAAAAAAAAAATAAAGATGCTGTCTGACATTATTAAAATAAAATTTTCTGCTCTCTGGGAGACACTGTTAAGAGAATACAAAGATAAGCCATAGGTTGGGGAAAATATGTTTAAAACATATATCTGATGAAGTACTTGTATCCAAAATATACAAAATACTTTTAAAGCTCAACAATAAGGAAACAAACAACTCAATGTAAAAATGGGTGCAAGACCTAAACAGACACTTCACCAAAGACTATATACAGATAGCAAATAAACATAGAAAAGATTATTGTTTGTCATTAGGCAAATGTAAATTGAAACAGAGAGATAGCCCTACACATCTATCAGACTGGTTAAAATCCGAAGAGCTAACAATACCAAATGCTGGTGAGGATCCAGAGCAACAGAAAATCTCATTAATTGCAGCTGGAATGCAAAATGGTAAGGCTTCTTTGGAAGACATTTTGGCAGTCTTAAAAACTAAACAGAATCTTTCTGTACAGTCAAGTCATCATGCTCCTAGATACTTACCCAAATAATTTTTTTTTAAATATTTATTTATTTGACAGAAAGAGACAGTGAGAGAGGGAACACAAGCAGGGGGAGTGGGAGAGGGAGAAGCAGGCTTCCCGCCAAGCAGGGAGCCCGATGCGGGGCTCGATCCCAGGACCCTGAGATCATGACCTGAGCCGAAGGCAGCCGCTGAACCGACTGAGCCACCCAGGTGCCCCCTTACCCAACTAATTTAAAAAACTTATTATCCATGCCTTCACATGGATACTCATAGCAGCTGTATGCATGATTACTAAAAACTTGAAAAAAACAAAATTTCCTTCAGTGGGTTGGATAATGGATAATGTATAAATCAGTTGTGGCAACATATAATAGAATATTATTCGTCAATAAAAAAAATAAATTACCAAGCCACAAAATGACTAATTAATCTTAAATGCATGTTCCTATGTGAAAAAGACCAGTCTGAAAAATCTAGATACTTTATGATTTCAATTACTTTGTGTTTTGTAAAAGGTAAATACTACACATAACTACTAAAGATCAGTAGTTTCCAGGAGTTGTGTTGGGGAGCATTGCATAGGTTAAGTACAGGGAATTGTAGGGCAGTGAAATCATTCTGTATCATACGTAATAGTGAATAGAAGATATTAAGCATTAGTCAAAGTGCTTAGAATGCATAGAACATTAGAGCAAAAAGTAAACCTTAATGTGTACTACTTAAAAACATATGTACATAGAGGGAATTTTTGGAAGCAAGGTATAATGTTACAAAATAATCTAAATGTATTATAATATATGAAGCAAATCTACCAGTTTTTGCTCACCTGAAATATTTGTTTTACCTTGCCTTGAAGTTAGTTTTAGTCTACAATTTTAGATCGATTGAAATTCCTCAAAATCACCTTCTGATTTTCAACATAATACTGACAGTTATATTATCAGCCTAATTGTTTTTATTTGGTACATGATCTGTCCTTATTTTTTTATTTTAATTAATTAATTAATTTATTTATTTATTAACATGATGTATTATTTGTTTTAGGGGTACAGGTCTGTGATTCATCAGTCTTACACAATTCACAGTGCTCACCATAGCATACACCCTCCCCAATGTCTATCACCCAGCCACCCCATCCCTCCCACCCCCCTCCACTCCAGCAACCCTCAGTTTGTTTCCCGAGATTGTCTCTTATGGTTTGTCTCCTTCTCTGGTTTCTTCTTGTTTCATTTTTCCCTCCCTTCCCCTATGATCCTCTGTCTTGTTTCTCAAATTCCTCTTATCAGTGAGATCATATGATAATTGTCTTTCTCTGATTGACTTATTTCTCTTAGCATAATACCTTCTAGTTCCATCTATGTCGTTGCAAATGGCAAGATTTCATTTTTTTTTTGATGACTGCATAATGATCTGTCCTTATTACTGAATGTTAAAATATTTATTAGATTTCTGGATTCTTAAGCAGTTTTCCATTGTTAATATTATAGGTAATTTCTATAACTATCAATTCATACTTTTGAATAGTATTGAAAATTCTTAGCGTTATATTCTCAATCATTGCCTCTTCTCCATAGTCTCTATTTTCTCTTTCTGGACCTCAAATAATTTGCATATTGATTTTTGTTTTTATCTTCACGGTCACTTAGCTTCTCTTTCATATTTTCATTCTCTGTCTCTCTGTGCTACATTCAGAGTAGTTTTTGCCATTGTATATAACTTGCTGTGCAAACCTTCCAATAGGTAGGTAAATCTGGAATGATATATTTAACATTATATATTATTTTTGGTCATAACATATCTAGAGTCTGTGGGTGCTTACAGCTCCTGCTTGTTAATTCTGGTCACTCTTATTCGCAGAATCTAGATTCTTGTGATTTCTTTTTTTTTAAGATTTTATTTATTTGAGAGAGAGAGAGAGTGAGCAAGAGAGAGAGTGAGCACAAGTTGGGGTACGAGTCCTAGCAGGAGAGGGAGAAGCAGACTCCCTGCCCATCAGGGAGCCTGACAATGCAGGGCTTGATCGCCAGACTCCAGGATCATGACCTGAGCCGAAGTCAGACACTCAACTGACTGAGCCACCCAGGCACACCTTGTGATTTCTAATTCAGTATGAATTCATATTTTATTGAGCGTGAGTATACTAAAGGCCTGTATTAGGATACTTTAAGAGAAATATTTCATTTGCTTCTGTTAAGAGCCATTTTAGTTTCTTTCAAGCATCGCTTCCGCATCTCCCCTTGGCCAAAGGCTTAATCAGTTCTAATATAGGCTTTCACCAAGATCCTTGTTATAATAATGACTTTGTTAGAAATTGGGACCACCAGATTAGTTACCTTCATATCAGTTTGTTTTTAAAATGATACTCAAACATGCTTACCTGTTAAACTACTAAGAAGGAAGAAGAAATCAAGGATATTCGGATTTGTCTCTCCTAAAAAATAATATCTTGGGATCCCTGGGTGACTCAGTTGGTTAAGCCTCTGCCTTCGGCTCAGGTCATGATCTCAGGGTCCTGGGATCGAGCCCCGCATCGGGCTCCCTGCTCAGCAGGAAGTCTGCTTCCCCCTCTCCTTCTGACCCTGCCCCCAACTCATGCTCTTGCTTCCTTTTTCTGTCTCTCTCAAATGAATAAATTTTAAAAAGTCTTTAAAAATAAATAAAATAAATAAAAAATAATACCTTGAGATGAATGCTTATAGCAGGCAATGGGCAAATGAAAGCAAAGGGCAGCAGCTACACTCACTTAACTAGGATATGAACCAGTAAATCACTAATCTTATAACTAGCATTCTCAAGATCATCCCAGGTAAAATACTTTAAAACTAGATGATAAAGATTTTGATTATGGATAAGATATAGAAGAATCCAGAAAACCTTTTCATCTATGGTAATCACAAGAATATCTTAAGAAGTCACAATATTGTATGACCTAACAAAGAGCAGTGGATGCAAAGAAGGCTTAATTAAGTCAATTCCAGAGAGAAATAAACAATTTATATTTGATAGCAGCTTGACTCAAGGGTGTGTGCCTGGCTTATATACATCATACAAAGGAACAGCCTGGACAAGCTAGTGGGGATGTTTGGAGAAATGGAGAAACCAACAAAAATGTTAATGATAGTATGGTTTGTCAGGACATGGATAGTATGGTTTGTCAGGTATCAAATGTAAAAACAAGTGAGTAGGCCTGACTAATCCACCCATACAAGAGAGAAGAAAGCAGAAAGAAATTGAAAGATCTTGTACATTTTGTTTCTATCCTTGAATTCTAGGATCTTGCCATACTTGAATCAGTATATGCACTGAAAATATCTAATATTGCAGCTTACTGATCTCCCAGTTGAAATACTTACAAGGTCAAAAAGCTGTTGATGGCACAGGATTTTGAAAGTTGGTCTAATCACAGGTGAATTCAGTCTAATTATAGCTCCAGGTCATCACCTGCTTAACACAACTCTAGGAAGAATCTGAAAAATTAGAACTTCTCATCTATCACCATAAAGTGGAAAGTCTTCCAATCTTGAGGAAATTAACAGAACAAAACAATAACAATTATAATTCCTTACCATTTTGTAACAAATATCTGGAAGGAAATTATGAAAATATATAAAATATGCAAAGGAGCATGAAAAAGGTAATCTTGATCAATAAGAAACACTGAGAATAGAAATCGACTTATAGGGGCGTCTGGATGGCTCAGTCGTTAAGCATCTGCCTTTGGCTCAGGTCATGATCCCAGGGTCCTGGGATCGAGCCCCACATTGGGCTCCCTGCTCAGCGGGAAGCCTGCTTCTCCCTTTCCCACTGCCCCTGCTTGTGTTCCCTCTCTCGCTGTGTCTCTCTCTGTAAAACAAATAAGTAAAATCTTAAAAAAAAAAAAAATTGACTTACATACAAATTTATTATGAACCTAGGATTAGCAAAGATTTTGATACATCTATTATAAATATGTAAAATAAAGTAAAAGAGGGAATAATAAATGAAGATATGGAGGTTTCAGGAGACAAAGAGAAATTCCAAATAAGAAGGAGATGACAGGGGCACTTGGGTGGCCCATTTGGTTAAGCATCGGACTCTTGGTTTCAGCTCAGGTTATGATCTTAGGGTCCTAACATTCAGCCACACATCAGGCTCCGAGCTCAACACGGAGGAAGGAAATGACAGTTGGTTTAACAACATATTGAATGCAGCAAAGGAAAGAACAGTTTAACAAATTTAATTTAGTTCCAAGGCAGAGGAGTGAGATGATGGCATAGAGAAACCTGGAAAATAATGACCGCGTATTTTTTAAAATTTGATGCAAAACATCAACCAAGATATCTAAGGAGCGTTACCCATCTAAAGATGAATAAATACAAAGTAAAAGACATCCTGGCACATCATACGCAAATAGCTGAAACCAGAATTAAAGATAAACACACCTTGGGGCGCCTGGATGGCTCAGTCGTTAAGCGTCTGCCTTCGACTCAGGTCATGATCTTGGGGGTCCCGGGATCGAGCCCCACACCGGGCGCCCTGCTTGGTGGGAAGCCTGCTTCTCCCTCTCCCACTCCCCCTGCTCCTGTTCCCTCTCTCTCTGTGTCTTTCTCTGTCAAATAAATAAATAAATAAAATCTTAAAAAAAAAAAAGATAAACACACCTAGGGGCACCTAGGTGGCTTAGTCATTAAGCATCTACCTTCGGCTTGGGTCATGATCCCAGGGTCCTGGGATGGAGCCCTGCATCGGGTTCCCTGCTCTGCAGGAAGCCTGCTTCTCCCTCTCCCACTCCCCCTGCTTGTGTTCCCCTTTCTCGCTATGTCTCTCTCTGTCAAATAGATAAATAAAATCTTTAAAAATAAATAAATAAAATAAATAAAGATAAACACACCTAGAGAAAAAAACCCTTACAGAAAGGTAACGGATGATGTTGACTGATTTTTTTTAATTGGAAACAATAGAAGCCAACATAAAATGCAGTTTTAAAATGCTAAAAGAAGAATAAAAATGTCAAATAGATTGAATTGAAAATTGTATTCAGTGAAAACATCCATCAAAACTATGTTCTATTATCAAAGACCCCATTAAGAGAGTAAATAAGGAAATCGGAAGCCATGGACTAGGAGAAAATATTTTATGAATATTGAAAATATTCATGATTTATACCTGTTTGTAATATGTGTTTATTATACATGTTTATAATAAGTGAAAGTATATGGATACGAAAAAGAAATTGTGTTATGAATTTATAAACATCTCTTTTAAATTGATAACTAAAAGACAAAAAATGTTCACATGAGCAAATAACCTGAACAGACATTTCACAAAGGAAGATATGGAAATGGCCAATAAACAGAAAATTGTGTATATACTAAATAGTAGAGAAATTAAAAATAAAACCATTAGAAGATACCACTATATACCCCCTCCAAATTAAAAAAAAAAAAAAGTCCTAAAATTAAATAGCCTGATACACAAAATTTTTGCAAGACTGTATGAAGAGTCAATGAAACACTTAAACATTAATGGTCAGTGTAAAATAATACCACTTTGTAAGATAACAGTTTCTCCTAAGATTAACTTTGTTAGTACAATATTAATTATTTTCCCAAATTAATATAAATTCATATTTTAATAGAATTTTCAAAACACTTTTTTCCATGGAAATTGACAGACTTACTTATAATGGCACATACACTAACAATCGCCAATGCTATTCTAAGAAAGAATAACTATTTTGAAAAATGAATAGCACACGCTCTTCCTCAAAGCAAGATTTAATATAAAGCTGTAATAATTAAGCCATTGTGAAATTGGTTCATAAATCAACAAATATTTCTAATAAATAAAATAGAGGATCTAGAAGAAAATGACTCTCATGATAAAATGTATATGACAGAGACCAGTGGAGAAAATACAGACTTTCCAAAAAAGTGTTCTAAGTCAATGGTTTCGATAAGAAATAAATTGATTCTGGTTTAACAGTACACATAGAAAGTATTTTTGGTTAGCATATAGTTCTAATGTTCAAAAACAAAACTCTAACATTTTTGAAGAAAATCATGTAGAATATTGTTAGAATATTGTTATGACCTAAATATTTAAAAACAGGACATAATACACATAAGGAAAGGTTGATAAATTTAGCTACATTAACTTTATGAAAAATCTCCCCAAAAACCATACACAAACCATGAAAAATATTTATGGAAGTTAACTTTCAACACGTAATTAACTAACAAAGAATTATAACCAGTATTTGAACATCTCATACAAATAAATAAGGAAATATATTATTACCCAATAGAAAAATGAAGAATGTGAATTCCTCACAGAATTCACAGAAAAGGGAAAACAAAAAATGTTAAAAACCAGTAAAAAAATGCTCACAGTCTTCTTATAATCAGTGAAATACAAAAATAAATTTCAAATTAAAAATAATTCACAAAAATTGAATATATAATGATAGCAAATGTGGCCTAGGTGTTGAACGATGGAAACTTCACATAATGGTGGAAGAAATGTAATTTGGTAGTACCACTTTTGAAAGTGACCTTAACAATGATAAAAAAGCACATATTACCCTAAAATTCCACCTACAGGCATGTCACACAAATAAACAAGAAAATATTAAAAGAGTATTTTGTTTAAATTTTTATTTTATTTTATTTTTTATTATGTTATATCACCATACATTACATCATTAGTTTTTGATGTAGTGTTCCATGATTCATTGTTTACGTATAACACCCAGTTTATCACCCTATTGCTTATAAGAGCAATCACTGGGAAACAATCGAAATCTCTGTCAGTAGGAGGATGGACAAATATTTTGTGGGTTTTACAATGAAATGAGGTACAATAAATATGAATGAACTTGAGCTACATACATGTATCAATATCGATAAACTGATCAAAAATCAATCAATGAAGCAAATTTCAGAATGATGACAACCATACAATACAATATGTATATTTTCGGATAGATGTTTATAGTGTGGTATAAAAATGTTTTGGAACAATAAAATTCAAATGTGGATAAATTGATATTTTTTTGACAAGAGAGTGAGGAAATGTAAATAGGGCTCTTCATATATATCTGTGAGGCATAAATAATGCATTAAAATCAGGCATATCTAAGACTACATCTTAAAGTTAATAAATCTGATGGTGGGTCAGAGGTAGTCTGTATCATTTTCTCCAATGGATTATGTATTTGAAATGAGGGAGAGAGTGAGAGAGGAGTGGAGAGAGAGAGGGAAAGACAGAGAGAAAGAGAGAGGAGGGAGAGGAGGAAAAAATAGATCAGAGGGATGTGTTAGTAAAATGCATTATGCCACTATACGTTTTTTAACTTGAATATCAAGTCTGTGACAAATATATTGAACAGCTATTTTTCAGGTAAGGTTTAACCAATATTTGTTATAGTTAAGGTGGATATAGTACATGTGAAAATGTCTATTTTGTGTCTTGGTGGTAAATGTCAGTTGAAATCCAGACATACAGGAAATACATATACATACACACATACATATATACACACACACATATATGTATAAATATATATATAGGTTAGGCCACTTCTATTGGAAGCTTAACGATCTTACTTTGTCATCTAGTATATTCTCCGAGACTAGTCCCCATTCTGCTCAACATTTCTTCCTAAATTAATCTTAAATGATATATTTCCTTAGTGTTCACTTGAGTTTGGAGGTAATAATTCTGTTTCTCTTAGAATCCAATTAAATATTACTCAATTCTCAGTATTCTTTCCAAATTGCATCACTTAGAATTAATATCTAACATAGCACTGTGTTTGTACTTCTGTCAAGGCACTTGCAATATGTTTGGTGTTTAGACATATGTCTATTTCTTGCATTGGTTTATGAACTCCTGGATGACAAAACTGCACTTTTTAAATTTTACATCCTTTATTTTATTTTTCATTATGCTGTCTGTAGCTGTGTCCTTACTGGCTTACTGAATAGCAGTTAGGTTCTGTGCTACCACAAGGATTTCATTGGTGTTGATAATTTTTTCGTCCTTATAGAAGAAATAGAGATATGAGAAAGTGACATTCAGGGTTCACATGTGCCAAGGTAAAGCTGTATTTGTTCAAATAATTTTGTAAGGAGTAATATTTTGACATATGAAAACTGATTTTTCCAAAAGTTTTGTACTCTTATTTCTTCCTCTACCAATTAAGAAGAATTGATAATTTTCTATATTCACTGTTTTGAGAGTCAGGATATATATACCTGGAGTTACATAACTGCAGCATCTTGGTTTTTTTTTAATGTTTTATTTATTTATTCATGAGAGCCAGAGAGAGAGAGAGAGAGAGAGGCAGAGGCAGAAGCAGGCTCCCCGCCCAGCAGGGAGCCCGATGCAGGACTTGATCCCAGCACCCCGGGACTATGACCCCAGCCGAAGGCAGACGCTCAACCGTAGGAGCCACCCAGGTGCCCATAACTGTAGCATCTTAAAAGAAATAGGTAAAGCTTTGAGATAATTGTCTTGGAGACAAGAGTCATTTCTCTCTATTGAGAGATTTTTAAAAAAGTGTTTCTGAATCTAAATTTCTGATCCAAATGTTAAATACTAAAAATTAAAGCAGAAACTAGTTTTTTTAATTAAAAAAAAAAGAGTGGGTAATAATGCAAAGTGATAGAAGAGCTAGCTTCTGATCCCCAAAGGAATATAAATCACCTGTTGGAGAGGACAGAAAAGGAAAGGATAGTGAGAGAGGAACCAGGAAGTATAAAACAGATGTGGCCTATATCCAGGAAAAGATGTTTTCACCAGATAAAGAAAGGCAGGGACGCCTGGGTGGCTCAGTTGGTTAAGCATCTGTCTTTGGCCCAGGTCATGATCTCAGGGTCCTGGGATTGAGCCCCTCAAGCCCCAGGTCAGGTTCCCTGCTTCTCCTTCTCCCTCTGCCGCTCTTCCCACTCCATTCATGCTCTCTATCAAATAAATAAATAAAATCTTTAAAAGAAAATAAAAAAGAAAAGGCATTGAGCCCCGGCTGGTTTTAAGGAATCTTGGGAAGGTAAAAAGATGTGTCCCAACTTCTGAAGAAACGATGCAATATGAAACATGTTTTTTTTTTTGTTCTAAGTTTTGAATTATCTATATTTTTTTGCAGTGTTCCCCAAATCCTTTGCATCGCTGATAACTTTTCCCTGCTTCCTCCCATTGAAGAATGCAAACTCAAACACTGATAAAGTAGGAAAAGCTATAAAATGGATTGAACATGTGTTGGAAAACATAAACTGCAAACTACTTTTTAAAATTGTGACTTGTTTGGCATTTAGAATTTTAAATGCATAAAAATTATAATTCCCAGAAATACACTCAACGTTTTGAACTGTCTCTTAAGACATTCAGAGAAACAAGATTTTGATCAATTTGGTGAATGTATTATTTGACAAATTAAGAAAAAGGCAAGTTTGCTATATGAGAACTTTGAGTTCAGTGAAATAATTAGACTGGCAGGGCCTTCAGGGAATTGTTATTGGTCAGTTTATTTTCAGCACATTTACCTGACTTTAATTAATGGCAGGTGGACATGATATTACAGTTTTGATATTAATATGAAGCCTCTGGTGTGAAATTAAATCTCATTCTTGTTTTAATATAAATTCCCCTCATTATTAGCTACATTCAGTATCTTAATATTCTCATTGTCATCTGACATTTTTCTGGTTCTTGGTGTGAAGACTGATTTTCAAGTGGAATATGGACATTTTGGGTATTATGCTATGAGATGCTAGATCTTATGTAAACATTGTTTCAGCTGGGTTTTTTTGTTTTGGGTTTTTTTTTTCCATTTTTTTCTTTTTTTTTTTTCCAGCTGGTTTGTTTTGACACTGCACTGGCTGGAAAGAGGAAAGTTCCCCAGGGGCCCTCCATTAAAAGTGGAGAGGGATGAGCTCCTCATTACTCCTGAATAGGAGTGGGCATTCCAACTCCTATTAAGGCTCCACTGAGACTTCCCAGCTCTTCACAAGGCCTCCTCCGGTACCCACTCTCGGGCAGTGGAGGAGAGATGCTTCATTACTGTCAGGTGGGGTAGAGGTACAATTTCTCCTTGAGGTATGCTAAAATTCATTTAGATGTTGACAGCTAATTTGTGCACTTCTCTGTATGTATGCATACTTTAGTAAAGTATACATCTTTTTACCACCTGGGGTAAAAGTCCCAGCTCCTTAGCCTCCGAGAGGTGATTGGTGCACCTCATTATAGTCTGGTCAAAGTGGAAATCGAGGCATCTGTGATGGTTAATTTTATGTGTCAGCTTGGCTGGGCCATGATACCAGATATTTGGTTAAACGTTATTCTGGATGTTTCTGTGAAGATGGTTTTATTTTTGCTGTTTCTTTGTTTTTAATGAGGTTAACATTTAAATAGTTGGACTGTGAGTAAAGCAGTTGCCCTCCACCGTGTGGGAGAGCCTCAGCCAATCAGGTGAAGCCTTATTAGAGTAAAGGCTGACTGCACACACGTCAACAGGAATTCAATTCTGCCAGCCGATTGCCTTTGGGCTACAGCTCTTCCCCAAGTCTCCAGCCCGCCGGCCTACTCCATCAGATTTGGATTTGCCAAGCCTCCACGATCATGTGAGCCCATTCTTTAAAATAAATATCTTGATAGAGAGATAAACGTCCTTTTGAATGTGTTTTTCTGGAGACTCCTAATACAGCATACTATCTGGCCTTTGCTGGAGTGAGTAGGGATGGGGTTTTGTTTTTGTTTCCTGCTAGAGTTAGGGTGGAGTAGAGTAGTTATTCTTTTTAGGTTTTATGTCTTGCTAAGTTGGTCCTTCAGTGGTCCTTTGGAGAGAACAGATACTTGGGGGTGGGAGTCGCTTTTTGCCACTCTGAATAAAAGAAAAATACAACCCACCTGTGCGGTTCTGAGTTACTCTCACCAGGAAGTCTGGAATTTAGGAGACACCAAGAAAATCGAGAAAATTCACCACCGTGTAGCTTCTCAGTTCCTGGATCCTCAGTTCTTCAGTATTTTGGATATTTGCCTGTCTTCTATAATATTTATGTTTTTTATCATTTACTCGTTTGTTCCTTTAGTTTTTTAAAAAGATGTTATTTTTAAGTAATCTCTACACCCAGTGTTGGTCTCGAACCCACAACCCCAATACTGAGTCCCATGTTCTGCCACCTGAGCCAGTCAGGCGCCCTCTATTTTTTCCTTTTGATTTTTGTCTTCGTTTTATTTCTCTCCTCAGTATTTCTTGAGTTGAATTTAATCTCCCTTGCACATCTTGCCATTCAACAGTTAACTGCTGACATAGGTATCTCTGACACTGTTATGTTCTTTACTTGGTTCAGTAACCCCTTTCATAGATATTTTCCTGTTTAAAATCCATTTATATACTGAGTAAAATTTCTGTTTTGAAATCTTAGTATCACTCAGTGCTTAAGAATATTTAGTGTTGCCGTGTTGTTACAGTATTGATGATTCGAGGAGATTTTTTCATTACCTCTAACACCTTACCATTTTCTGTTTTCTTCCCTTAGGAGCATTTTATGACACTGCCTATTATTTTTTTTCTAATTTTTAAATTTCTAAAACTTTCTTGAAACATCAATGAAAGGTATTTCTATGTAAGCACTGAAGAATTCCAGCAGCTTCTCAGGTTTCTTAAATCAATATTGTGGTTTTCTGTTGGTACAGTGCAATTTCTTTAATGGGTGGCATATATTTTTTTGAGAAAGTATTTTTTCCTAATTTCGATACTCCTTTGTTCCTATAGAACTTTAAGTGCTACTTCTTTTGTTTTTCTTTACCACTTCCCTCTTCAGAGAAATCTCTCTCTTCCCTATAACCATGGTGTTCCTTAGAAGACCTTCTTCTTGCCTTTCTTCTCCTCCTCTGTCATCTTCCTCCTCCTCCTCTTCTTCTTCCTCTTCTTCCTCTTCTCATTATTCTTATTCTTATTCCCTGAAACTTATTCTTTCACTCACCAAGTTTCAGAGTTTTCCGTAGTGTTTTCCCACTCAGAATAAAACTGCCTCACACAGCAGTGATTTTTATCTGTTACCATGTGGCTTCTCCCATCTCACACCGTCTCCTCCCACTTCCTTTGGTATGCTGGAACTCATTTTAAGGTTTGGGTATTTCACTGCACACAGATTTAATTTCAAGGTATTCTTGTAGGTGTAAGTTATGTGTAATTTTCTTTGCTTCTTTTGTTAATTATCATGGTTTAAGTATATGTGGAGAGTTTAATATTTAAGTGTTCCTACAGTGATTAAAATTGTAATTGATAATAGTCATTTGGGATGTTTTCTAAAAGCCAGAATTTCTTACCTCCATCTCCAAAACTAAATAATCAGCAAGACATAGTTTCTTAATGTTTGTAATCCTTATGAGGCACAACAAATCTTTTCCATAATACAGGTGAATATTGTGGATGCTTTATTTCTTGAGTCTCTAGGACCATGCATAAAACTCAGACACACATTTTTAAATACTGTCTTTGTAGTTGATTCTGTTCATCTCTTTCCTCCTGGCTTGTGTTAATTATCTATTGCTGCCATAACTAACCAAAGTCTGATAGCTCAGAGTTCTGTAGACTGCAGCCAGATCAGATCAACTGGCTTCTCTCTCTGGATTTCATAGGGACACAATCCTACTATTGGCCAGCTTGGCTGTTATTGGGAGACGATGTGAAGAATCCATTTCCAAGCTCATTCAGATTGTTGATAAAGTTCAGTTCCTTGAGATCTTAGGACTGGGATCCTCATTCTTTTTCTAGCTCATAGCTGAGGACTGCATTTCATCCCTAGAGGCCTGGTTTTGGTCCCTGAACCTAAGACCCTGCATCTCAGAGGAGCAGGCATACAACAAATCCTAATCAGGTTTAGCTCCTTCTCCAGCTCTCTTCTGCTTCCAGCTGGAGATAGTTCTCTCCTTTTTAAGGTCTTTAGCTATTAAGCATACCTGCAAATTCCCTTTTGCCTTGCAACATAACATTCACAGGTTCCAGGAGACATCTTTAGACACCATTCTACCTGCCACATGAAACTGTAGGCTGCCTATTTAGAGAAAACTCTCCCCACCTTTTATCATTGAAATCCTTCAATATCCTCCCAGTGGATGCCACTAATTATACTAAATATGGCCCAATAAGCCATGCATTGTCTCTAATCAAGGAGTAGATAATTGCATGTGGATAATCCATTAGAAAAATACTTGTACCATAGTTTTAAAGTATTCACTTAGCTTGTCTCCCCTTTTTCATTTCTGAACAGTGCATTTGAAAGTTTAGCTTCAATAATTAGCTAGCTAATTCTTCTTTTATACATAAAAAAATGTTCTTTCAATGATTCTAGAATCTCATGTGATAGTCTCATTAAAATCTTATTTTCAACTACCATGTTTCAGTTTACACCTAATCAGCTCTAATAACACTCTATTTTTGTATGTTGCTTTATAGTTCACAGGTGCTTAAAATACACAACCTAATTCAATCCTTGTTATGTAAATAATTGTGCCATTTTCAGGTAAAGAATAGCAGAGAATCAGAGAACTTAATTCTGAAAATCACATGGCTCTTTTTTTCTTTTTTTTAAAGATTTATTTATTTCAGAGAGAGCATGCAGGAGGGGAAAGGCTGAGGCAGAGAAAGAGGGGGAGAGAAAGTCAAGCCGGCTTGCGCTGATCATGGAGCCTGATGCGGGGCTCGATACCACTACACTGAGCTCAGACGTGAGCTAAAAACAAGAGTTGGATGCTCAACCTACTGTGCCACCCAGGCACCCCCAAATTACATGGCTCTTAAGAAACAACTGAGGCTTAAAAGTGTTCCATTATGCCAAGTTCTTTTGTCTTTAACTTAATCCATAATTACCAAAAACATTTTGCTTCTCTGTCCACTTAAATCATAAGCTCTAGTTTTTTGCAAACTTCTTTGTGCATACATTTATGAAAAATCTGAATCCTTTACATCTTATATAAAATTTCAAACAATTTTTATAATTCCTGTTTATTTTATGAAAGTGCACATATTATACAGCTCTCTTTTGTAAAATCTATGTGAGGCATTTATTTGTATTCCCAGTACTATGTGCTATTTATCAATTAAGTGAAGTTTAGTACATTTCCCCGCTGAGAAGTTTCTTGAACAACTGAAAGAGTCTTATATCCATTCAGTTTATAGCTAACTATTGACTCCCTACTTCTGTTAAGAATTATGCTAAAAGCTGGAAGAATTAAAATGAGAAAGGCATAATTACTGCCTTCAAGTATCAGTTCATTGCAATTTTACCCAAAATTTTCCAAATAACAGACAAGGAAGAGTTATTTCATTCTGTTAGAGAGGCCTTATTGTAAAACAAAATTCAACCAATATAGCAAAGTCTAATAAGTCAGTTTTCCTCTTGAAGTATTGAGGCAAAGGCCCTAAGCAAAATAATAACATAACAAAGCTGTACCACGTGTAACCAACTCTGTAAAGTTGAGAATAGGAATTTAAGGTGGTTTTATATTACCAAATCAATCAGAAGAAAATATCCACCAGCCTCTATCCTATGCGTGGTTCCAAAATTACTTCCACATTTTAGCTATTTGTCAGTAGCAACCCCACATACTGATATCAAAAATTACATTCATTTTCTACGGATGCCTAACAAATCACCACCAACATAGTGGTTTATGACAGTACACAATATTTCACTGATTCTAGAGTGGGGTCCATGCCCCAGTTAATGGGTCCTGTGCTTGGGAATCTCACAAGGGTGCTGTTAAGGTTTCAGTCAGGTTATGTTCTCATTTGGAGGTTTGACTGGGTAAGAATCCACTTCCAAGACTACTCAGTTTTTTGGCAGAGTTTATTTTTTGATGGTTAGGAGACCTAGGGCAGTAGCTTCTTGCTGACTGTTCCTAGAGGCCACATGCATTCTCTTGCATGTGTTGACTTTCTTAACATTGCTTCCTCATCAAACCAGCAGTCACCATTTCTAGCCAGTCAGCTAGCAAAATTCCTGTAGAATGTAACGTAATCATGGAAGTAACCTTCTATCACCACTGCTATATCCTCTTGGCTAGAAAGCAGTCACAGGTTCTACCTACACTAAAGAGAAGGTAATTTCACAATACCAGCACATGGGGATTATGGGGAATCACCTTTTTGGTCTGACTGCCACCTTCTAAATTCAGTTTTTGGAGAATTTTTAACTTGAAGGGGTATGTTGAATTTTGTAAAAGGCTTTTAGTATATACTTAATCTATCTTATAATTTTTCTTCTTGAAAACTACATTGATAACTTTATAATTTTGAACATTCTACCCTAAGATAAACCTCACTTGATCAAGAAGTATTATATTTTTATCTATTTTAGGATCTGATTTGGAAAATTTTGTTGAGGGTTTTTGTGTAAGTGTGTTCCTGATAATTTTTTTCTTGTAATATCTTTGTCAGATTTTAATATCAAAATCATGCAAGCCTTATAAAATTAAAGCAAATTAGGATATGTTCTCTTTTTCTCTATATTAAAAATTTTATATTGAATTGGCATAATTTCCTCTTTTAATTGTTAGAATTGACTAGTGAAACACTCCAGTCCTGGAAGTGTTAATGATTTTTTTTTTAATTAAAAATTTAATCTTTGGGGTGCTTGGGTGGCTCAGTCGTTAAGCATCTGCCTTCAGCTCAGGTCATGATCCCAGGGTCCTGGGATCGAGCCCCGCATCAGGCTCCCTGCTCCGCGGGGAAGCCTGCGTCTCCTTCTCCCACTCCCCCTGCTTGTGTTCCCTCTCTCGCTGTCTCTCTCTGTCAAATAAATAAATAAAATCTTTAAAAATAAATAAAAAATTTAAAAAATTAATCTTTAACACATGTAATACTATTTAGATTTTGTTTCCATTTCAGAAAGTTGTATCTTTTAAGGAAGTTTTCCATTTCATCTGTTTGTTGAATTTATTGTCATGAATTTTTCAATAATATTCCCTTATTCTCTTAATGTCTGTGAGACATGCAGTGATAACCCTACTTTCATTTCAAATATTGTTCATTTGTATTTTGTTTCTGGAACGGACTGAATATGTGCCCCCAAAATTCATATGTAAAGCCCTAACCCTTAATGCGATGGTATTAGGAGGTGGGGCCTTTGGGAGTTAATTAGGTTTAGATAAGGTCATGAGAGTGAAACTCCTGGGATGGGGTTAGTACCTTTGTAAGAAGAGGAAGAAATACCAGAGCTTACACGCTTAGCTGTGTGAGTATGGATAATAGGTGTCACGAGCTCTGAGTTTTACTATTTTCCTCTGAAAAATCTTGATTCTTAGTATAGCAGACAGTTAAAATAATGAATAATCAGTATGAAAGTGTGCTGTTCTGTACTTCGTTTTCCTAGCTCTTCTACTTTGGACTTAATTCCCTTATGGACTCTGTCAAGAAGGCTTAGTTAGGCTTTGTTAGGGTGGGTTTGAGAGATGGTGCTTATTTCTAAGGTTTCTCAGAAGGAAGACATAGATATTAAGATTTAAAGATGAATGTTTACTGTGACACCAAATTCTGATTTCTGCATCTTCAGCCCAGTGGGACGATTGTGTTCTACTTGGATTTCATTTCTCCATGCCACATTGGGAAATGGCCTCAAATCATGGAATTGGGATCATGGGCTCACCTCATTAGTATCTCTTTCAGACATTGGTCTCATACTGCTGAGCATCTATGTTTTGAAAACTCATAAATTTTGAACAGTATTATATCATTTATATTGAATATACCAGGTTTTACCTTCCTAGGTGAAAGCAAAATTCTTGTTCATCCTTTACACCTTTTTTTTTGACTCCACAAATAACTTACTACTATTTTCAGCAGTGATGATACCATTGATATAAATATTTAAAATTAATGAAAGTTATGAATATATTAAAAATTACTATTTTTCTATGTCACAGCATATAGGGAATCACAGTAAAATAGGAAAGATACTTAAAAATTCTGGTAAGAACATGGTTTCTTTAAGGTGAGAACTTAAAATCTGCCCCCATGACCTACTTCTTAGGACTGTGCCAGGCCATAGTTCAGAGAAAACAAATTGGACTAAATGGCATTTAATTGGCAATACCTGCTGGAGTGTTATGTTGAGAAGGTCACTGCAGAAACCTCTAGTATTATGAGAAGAGTTTGCCTCATTAGCATATAGACCCAAAGGAAAATGTTGGTATTTAGTACATTTTCATAATTCTTGCATTGCTCATCTACATAAATTATAAAGACAAAAGTCTCAATCATTTTCAGAGTATTTTAGGCACATTTTGCAGGAAAATGTGCACCATTCTATTGTTGGATATTGTGAACCAATTGTAGGGTGCATAATTCTGTCCACAATTACAGAAAATCAACTTTAAGAGTGAGAATAATCCTTCATAGATATAAAAAGGCATCTCAATCAATATGAAATACAAGCTAATTTCAGGACTTTTGTGTTCTAACCAGACTTTGCTTAAGTAAGGCAGTGGTGTATTGCCAGAATCTTGCTTTTTTGTATATGAATCCTGGTGATGTGAATTCATGTTGGCAGCTACTCATGGTTGGTGTGTAGACTCATTTTGAATATGGTCAACTGCAGGAATGAAATGATACTAGGATTAAATAATACTTTAGTAGTTTCACCAATTGTCTATGTGTTTGGTTGACCATGAGAACCAGCTTAACAGTCACTGTAGCAGTAAACAAGAATATCTTCTTTTATATAGTTCTGTCATTTAAAATGTATTGTTACATACTAAAATATTTGACTATGCATTAACCATGAAGATGAGTTGGTCAAGAGTGATCATTCCCCTTTTAGAATTAAGAAGAGAGATTAAGTGATCTGCATCAGGTCTTACAGCTGATAGAGCTCGTAGGATTTCTGAATCCAAAAGCAGTGCTCTTTCCTTTCCACTATGCAGTCCCTCTTCTCTAGCAAATATTCCTTTGGATAGAGTTAGGAAATAATCCCTCTGTTGCTCAGGTTTATATGCTATTTAACTTTATTTTAGCTGCCAGTTGTTCCTGTTTATTAAAATTTCTACTTGAATGATACACTTATGGTCCTTACCTTGGTATATTACAGAATGCATACTGCCTTACATTTTACTGGACACAGTCTTTGAAAATTGGTCTTGCTAAAAAGTTCAATATAAATCCAAAATATCATTATAATTATTATGTAAATATTCAGTGGTTACTAAACATTTTAAACATTCTTTTCCCCTCATGAAGCAGCTATTATTTGTAACCTATGAGATACTTAAGAGGCAATTATTCTATCTGGTTCCATATTGCAGAAAAAAATTCTTCTCATCCAAATAATTGGTGTATGTTACAAAATAAGACACTGGTTTAAGAAACAGGAAAGATTCCATGAATTCTCACTCAATAATCATGTGATCTTATGATTGGTAGAATATATCCCTTTTCATTACTTTAAAATACAAAATCAAAATTGTAAGTAGAATAGTGGCAGTCATGTTTATAACACTTAAAAAGACCAGCATCCCCCCAAATGTGTACACTTTGGAGTATTTGGAAACCATAATGTGATTTTTTTAAAAATTTATTAAATTACCCAGGCTTCAGTTAGTAGCCCCGGTAATAAAATGCTTTTAAGTAACTTGAAAATGATAAAGTTGCATTTCCTTTAAAAATTATATATAGGTAATCCCCTATTATGGTATCTCCCATTACTAACCTCTCCAGTGCCTCCCTTAGCATTCACAACATAGTTTAACCTCTCAATGTCAGTATAGCCAATTTATTTGGGAGGTGGGAATTAGAAAGTTTTGGGGGCATAGATATCCTTGTTAAACTCCTAGCTTTGCCACTTACTACCAGTGTGACTTGAGGCAAGTTATAGAGTCTCTGAGCCTGAGTTTCATGATTTTTATTAAAGAAAAATAAGAATAGCAGTTAAAGGTTTAAAATGTATATTAAAATTTATGGTATCTACAAAGTGTCTCTGATAAAATAGTCACTCAATAAACAGTAGACTTTATAATATTTGGCACAGCTGACTAGTTGTATGACCTTTGAGGAACAAGAAACAAGGTTATATTTTCTGTTTCAGTTTTCCTACCTATTCAATAAAAGCTGAAACACCACCTGCTTCTTTTGTACATTGAAAGAATGAAAAGATCAGACAATAGTTGCTGGCTTGATGCCCAAACCCTTCCCTTTCGTTCACTTGGGAATTAACAACCTTGATATGAAAAGAAAAAAGAAACTATTGTTTATGCTTTGAAAGAAAGGTGCTCTGATACAGTGAATATAACAATCTACCTTTTTTTTTTTCAACTTGCTATCTGCAAGTAGTTTTTTACCCATAAAAACCATGTCTGGAGAATTTGTAACATACATATAGCACACATATATACACACAGAGACACATTCTGTATGTTACTTTCCTTGAGTTTTCAGAGCAACTACTCATGAGGAAAATTATTTAAGTGTAGAAGTTATTATTCCTTTCTTTTTTTTTTTTTATGTGGTAACCAAAAAGAAACTGAAAGTTAACAGAAGCCAAGGCTGATTCAGGAATTCATGTAAAATGCCAGAGTCAGCTGTATTATAAGTAATATCATATTTTTGTATGTTTTCTCATTTTCCCAGGGGTTTTTATTATCCAGGAGACTGGAAGAAAAAAGTTCTAGGATGCAGTATAGAGTTGTGACACGTGGGAAATCTATGTGTTTACTATAATCTACTTTTTTAATGATAGTTTATATGAAATGCTTTATTTTTTTATTTCAACATCAACTTTTTTCTGGCTTTATTGAATCATAATTGACAATTAAAATTGTTTATGGTGTACATAATGATGTACATAATGTGAATTTCCCGCAATAAGGTTATTTAACACATCCATCACCTCACATAGTTACCGTTTGTGTGTGTGTGTGTGTGTGTGTGTGTGTGTGTGTGTGTGTGTGTAGTTGTAAGAACACTTAAAATCTACTCTTGGTAAAATTCAAGTATACAGTACATCATTATTTACTATAGTCACCATACTGTGCATTAGATCCCCAGAATTTATTCATCTTACAACTTGAAGTTGATACTTTGACCATCTCCCATTTCCCCTACCTCCCAGCCACTGGCAACTATCATTCTTTTCCTCTTGTTCTAGGAGTTTAACTTTTTTAGATTCTACATACAATGATATCATGCAATATTTGTCTTCTTGTATCTGGCTTATTTTACTTAGCATAAGATCCTCCATATTTACCAATGTTCTTGCAAATGGCAGGATTTCCTTTTTTTATGGCTAAATTGTGTGTGTGTGTGTGTGTGTGTGTGTGTGTGTGTGTGTTTCTATACACACATTACAATTTCTTCATCCATCAATGGACACTTAAGTTCCATATCTTGGCTATTGTAAATACTACAATGAATATGGGGGTGAAGATATCTTTTCAAATTAGTGGTTTTGGTTTTGGAAAGTACCCAGAAGTGAAATTGTTAGATCATATGGTAGTTCTGTGTTGTTTAATTTTTTTGAATAACCCCCATCCTGTTTTCCCACAGTGGCTATCCCAATTATAGTTCTACGAATAGTGCACAAGGGTTCTCTTTTTTCCATATTCTTGTCAATACTTGTCATTTCTAGCATTTTTTATAACAGGCATTATAACAAGTGAGATATGATCTCTCATTGTAATTTTGACTTGCATTTCCTGGATGAATAGTGCTGTTGAGCACCTTTTCATGCCTGTTGCCAGGTGTGTATGTTCTTTGGGAAAATACCTATTCAGGTCCTTTGCCCATTTTTTAAATGGATTTTTTTGACTGTTGAGTTATAGGAGTTCTTCATGTATTTTCGGATATTAACCCTTTATTAGATATGTGATTTGCAAATAATTTCCCCTATTCAGTAGGTTTCCTTTTCATTTTGTTAATGATTTCCTTTGCTGTGAAGAGACTTTTAGGTTTTTGTTTGTTTGTTTTTAAAGATTTTATTTATTTAATTGACAAAATGAGAGAGAGAGAGAGAGAGAAAGGGAACACAAGCAGGGGGAGTGGGAGAGGAAGAAGCAGGCTTCCCGCTGAGCAGGGAGCCCGATGTGGGCCTTGATCCCAGGACCCTGGGATCATGACCTGAGCTGAAGGCAGACGCTTAACCTACTGAGCCACCCAGGCACCCCGAGAGACTTTTATTTTGATATAGTCCCATTTATTTATTTTTGGTTCTGCTTTTGGTGTCAAATTCAAAAATACCCTCACCAAGGTTGATGTCAAAGAGCTTACCACCTATGTGGTTTTTTTCTAGATTTATTGGTTTCAGGTCTTACTCTGAAGTCTTTATTTTGAGTTGGTTTTTGAATTGTTTTAGTACAAAATAGGTGGTCTAGTTTCATTCTTTTGCATGTGGCTGCCCAGTTTTCCCACAATCATTTATTGAAGAGCTGTGCTTTGCCCCATTGTATGTTCTTGGCTACTTTGTCATAAATTAATTGACCAAATATGGATGGGTTTATTTCTGGGCTCTGGATTCAATTACACT
Organism: Eumetopias jubatus; assembly: GCF_037043125.1. Lineage (NCBI taxonomy): Eukaryota > Metazoa > Chordata > Mammalia > Carnivora > Otariidae > Eumetopias > Eumetopias jubatus. The sequence continues at coordinate 78,197,344 of NW_028274820.1, forward strand.
GACATATGTGTCTATTTTTATGCCAATACCATACTGTTTTGATTATTACAGCTTTGCAATTGGTTTGAAGTTAGAAAGTAGGATGCCTCCAGCTTGTTTCTTCTCAAGATTACTTTGAATATTTGGGGTCTTTTGTGGTTCCATAGAAATCTTAGGATTGTTCTATTTCTGTGAAAAATGCCATTGGAATTTTCATAGGAACTGTATTGAGTCTGTAGATTCCTTTGGGTAGTATGGGCATTTTAACAACATTAATTCTTCTAATCCATGAGTATAAAATATCTTTCATTTATGTGTGTCTTCTTCATTTTTCTTTATTGGTGTCTTATAATTTCCATTGTATAGGTCTTTTCTCTCCTTGTTTAAATTTATTCCTAGGTATTTTATTTGTGTTGCTGCAGTTTGTTTTAATTTCTCTTTCTGATAGTTTGTATAGAAATGCAACTGATTTTTCTGTCTTGCAATTTTACTGAATTTATTCTAACAGTTTTGGGTGGAATATTTCTATATTTACATAATACATACAATTTATATAACATATAAGTACATATAAAGTCCCAAGATTTGCAGGGTGAATCAGCAAGCTGAAGACCCAGAAGAGGGATGGTATAGTTTCAGTGTAAAGGCCAGCTTACTTAGGTTCAGGAGGAGCTGATATTTCAGTCAGAAGACAGAAAAACCTGATGTCTTAGTTCAAAAGCAGTCAGGCAGAGGCAATTCTCTCTTAGTTGTAGGACTATCAGTCTTTTTGATCTATGCAGACTTTCAACTGACTGGATGAGGTCAATATATTAGGGAGAGCAATGTCCTTTGTTCAGTCTACCTGTTTAAATGTTAACCTTTCCAAAAGCACCCTCACAAAACACCCAGAAGAGTGTTTAACCAAATATCTGAGCATCCTATATGCCAGTCAAGTGGACAAAATTAACCATCACAGTAAGCCAGGTAGGTCTTCATGATGCTAGTAAGTCAGAGAGTGAAACCAAGTTTTACCACTCAGGGACCTTACGTGTGAAGTAGACAGCCTATGTGGTGTAGTCTGCTTGTGTGTGTCTGAGTCTATCAAGGTTTAAAAAAAAAAAAAAGGCTAACACAAATATACATACATTTAGGGAGTGAGCTGTTAAATTACCTGTTGCAACAGTATTCACGGCATTTATGAAACAAAGCTTAAATGCTTTGTGTTTAGGAATGTGACGATCAAAATAATCCATGGAGAACCCAGTTTGGAGGAGGCAGATTAAAATAGGCATTGCCAAAAGCTAGTCTTTGGATGAACACGACCCAGAAATAACAGTGACTTGGCCTAAGCACCCTTATGGCATGAGTACTATCTGGACTGCAGTGAAGTACACACCCACTGTAGAAGCCAGGAAGATTTACAGAAAGTAGGTTTTGTCTGAGTGTTAGTTTAGTTTCATCAGAAATGGGCAGGTGGTATGGAAGGCCTCATGGCATTAACCACCAAGGGGGTCAACTCTGGTTCATCTGAATGTGAAGATTTATTAGACTCTCTGAGGGCAGCCACGTTTGGCATCAGTCTCCGCAGACCTAGATTAGCAGCTACAGCATGGCCCTCCCATTCAGTGAATATCCCTGCAGTAATTCCTACAGCACATCCGACCTGGAGAAGAGCTCTATGGACAGGGACTGCTTGGCTTGAAAGTTTTACGTTCCCCAAGAGCCCAAACCTTTTTTTTTTTTTTTTAATGCTTCTAAATACATTGTTTCTAGGGACTTGCTCATTTATAAGAGTCCCTGAAAGTCACTGCATTTAGACAATCCCAAATCATTGTCTTCCTCAGATATTTTAGTCTATAGATTTCTTCCCATTCTAATTAAAATTGCCCAATCAGGGATCATTTTTATGAAAAGCAATGTTACCTATTAATTTTGTTCACAATATCATCCTTATAATGTTACAAAAAGAATAGGCATTTAACTGAAGGCCACATTCTCACACATAAGAGAAAAGAGACTTTGCTAATCCTTTGCTCACAGCTTCCCTGTAGATTATGTAACACCTGGAGGGAAAAGTATTCCAAGTAGAGATAACAGCCAGTGTCAAGAATCTGATTCAGAAATATGTCTGGAATGTTTGAACAACAGTGAGAAGCCAATAAGTCAGAACAACAAAAAAAGGTAAATACAGTTAGATGATGTTGGGCCTTATAGACATTTTAAGATTTTGAGTTTTGACTTTAGAGTAGAAGAAGAAACCAGGAGGGTTGCATAAAAGTATGAGCTAATGTCTGTTATATTCCAAATAAGATTGTCATGAAGGAAAGTATGTGCAGAAAAAAAAATGCCTGTTCTATTTTTTCTTTTTAATTATCACGCATTAGAATACTGTCATTTCTTCAACTTTCTTTAATATCTTATTCGCCTTTATGTCACATGTATTGCTTATTCAAATTTGGGCACCCAAGATTGATTTTAAGGCTCAGACAGTTTTTTTTTCTCTTAATATCCTAAAACTTAGTAATACAGTGAATGTGATAAAAATAGAGGCTTCTGACCTTCTTGCTTCTGTGAAGATCCATGTTACAATAACATTGTCTTCATACCTAATTGTTTACTCACACAAGTTCTCTATTTCATTTTAAATATGCTTCTCTCTACACAATCTGAAAACAGTAAGTGTGGTGGGAAAGCCATATTATTTTGATCTTTGCCTTAGTACGGAGTACCTTTGCTTAACTGAATAGTCTTAATTGCCCTTGATGGCAGATGTTTTCAGTATGTTACCTGTTTGGGAGTGAAAAGCAGTCAAATTATTTAGACTGATTTTTGGTGTTTTGTTTTGGGGTTTTTTGCATATCTACTTATAACCTTGGCAAATTTTTTCTTGAGCTCTTTTATTGTAGTAATTGCCAACCCTAGTGGAGAGCAGTCAACCTCATTAGATTTATTTTATTTTATTTATTTATTTATTTTTTATTTTTTTACTTTTTCCAAACACTTTCACTAGACATACATGCTTAAGAAGAAGCACTGTTAATTGTGTAAGACTCATGAATCACAGACCTGTACCTCTGAAACAAATAATACATTATATGTTGAAAAAAAGAAGAAGATAATAGGAAGGGAAAAATGAAAGGGGAGGAAATCAGAGGAGGAGACGAACCATGAGAGACTATGTATGGACTCTGAGAAACAAACTGAGGTTTCTAGAGGGGCAGGGGGTGGGGGAATGGGTTAGCCTGGTGATGGGTATTAAGGAGGGCACGTACTGCATGGAGCACTGGGTGTTATACGCAAACAATGAATCATGGAACACTACATCAAAAACTAATGATGTAATGTATGGTGATTAACATAACATAATAAAATAAAATTTAAAAAAAAGCTCAAAATAATCACAGATGACACTTTACCAAATATATTGTCAGAGCCAACTTTAGCCTTTTCCATCACATTCTTTCAGACTGTTTATCTAGTATCATGTACTTTGGTATCTGAGGGTTTTCCTCCCTCAGCAGCTACCCAAAATGCATGTCAAAATCTGAATAATTAAGGTAGGTTAACTTCTATAACAAATTCTAAAATATCCAAATACTGAGAGACTAAATATAAGATCTTAATCAAATCTCAGAAACAAATAAAAGTGGCTTTCATCAGTGGCAAGGACAGTATCATTGGAAGCATATTTACCTTCCTGTCTTAAATGATGATTGTATATGGGGGAACACGTTTTAGTCATTGGACAACACTCTGTGAGCTTCGAGAGAAGACAGACTGTGAAATGAGCCCCATGTTCACACAGGTAAATGAGTGGGGCACATTCCAAGCCCTCAGGGAATAAAAACTAAGTAGGGGGTGAAGGAACCAGAACATGCTGCAGGTAACCAAAATAGTATGATGGTCTCCACGGAGTTGGCAAGGTAGAGATTAAGGTTTAGGGCTGTTGATAAAGAGTTTGTGAGTGAGAAAACACACTAAAACAAAAGAGCTGTTCATCTTGTGCGCAGAGTTGAAACCCCAGAATTGCCAGGCCAAAAGATGAAAGACCAAAGTCTAGAGTAAAGAACAGACATATTTTAGGACTATGCAGTGAGAGGAAAAAATGGAAATAGACCTTCATTAACATAGAAAAATATGTGCATGTATGCCAGATGACAATCAGAAAAGGAATCATTTTCTTCATACCTGAGCAAAATTTAGTATCTCCTAAAGACAACAAAACGCATTTTAGAGGTTGAACCTGATTTCATGTTAATGCTGTCACATGGCTTCGTTTTCACAAAGTGTTGAAAATATTTTTTTTTCTCAGAATATTTTTGGAATTCAAGAATTTAGAAACTTAATTCATGAATTCACATTGATGTAGAAGTTCTTTATAAATACGGGGCAAGATATCCAACAATTAGGATATTGAAGCTTTAGTGGAAAAAAATAAAACAGCTGAAATGTTCAATGATATGCAAATATTAATCCTCCAGCTGGACACAAGGTCACAGCAGGAGGTAATGAAAGAATGAACTCATTTATTCTGAGCTGAGCTGTTCTGCTGTTGCAATAATCACAGGTTTTTAAAAACCTGTGAACTATTCAAAGAAAATTTTTGTAATAGTTTTAGATTTTTATGTATATGAATCATCTTTTAAATTTCTTAGTGCCTATAGAGTATTTTCACCCATATCACAAAATTTCCTTATGATTCCTTATGAGGAGCTCATTGAACTAGAAGTATATTATAGGTTTCTAAATAAACCCGTGTTATTTGGTGCTGGGGTTATGAATTGCACCTATTTCTGATAATATGGCCAAATTCTAGATAATGTTGAATCTACACGATTCTATGCACATATTTTATTTTCATGAAACAACTTGAACCAAACTTAAGAAATGACCCCCAGCCACGCAACAGATGTTAATACTGAAATCATAATTGTAATTATATTTTCTCTGCTCTCTCAGACTTAGACTAGTTCAGTGTATAAAAATACTGTATTTGAATTTCTTCAGTCAATAAAAAGCTTACTATTAGAGCCCTGCAGATACTTAACTATCATATATATATATATATTTTAAGATTTTATCTATTTGAGAGAGAGAGAGCACACACGCACGAGCAGGAGCAGGGGAAGGGGCAGAGGCAGAGGGAGAGGGAGAAGCAGACTTCCCACTGAGCGTGGAGCCTGGCTCAATCCCAGGACCCTGAGATCATGACCTAAGTGGGAGGCAGAGGCTTAACTGACTGAGCCACCCAGGCACCCCCAGATTTATTTTGATAATGCTAAAATTGATACTTCATTACCTAACATGCGATAATTCAGCATGGCAATTATTCAGAAAAGAATATAGATGATCCATATTTGGCAGATCATGTAATAAATTAAACAACAAATCTGAATTTCCCCTATAGAAGACCCCTCCTCTCATTTTACTATTAGAAACTTGATACTTAGAAATCTGGAATAATTTAGCCAAACTCCTACAGTGTAATGTTGATAGAATCATGACTCCCAGATCATTGCTAATTACACTATATCAAATAGCAGGGAATGCCCTGAAATTGCCCTTAATTTTGTATCCAAAGAGAAAGTTTAGCCTATAGTAATCTAGAGTCTTCTAAATATTTCAATAAGATCATGTCTAATAAGAGTATATTAATTACAAAAAGTTCAAGTAAGGTAAAAAATAGGGTGTGTGTGTATATATAAGTATATATACACATATGTATCAATTGTGATAGAGGGCAAAGAAGGAGTACTGTATTTAAAAAATGATAAAAATGGTTAAAATTCTATTTTTTGCTGATAAAGAATGTGGACAATCTGAAGATTGTTCGCACAGCACAATAGACAAGGAGTGAAGCATTCAGAGAACAGGATTGATTACCTTGAGTTTAGTCATTTAAATTAAACAAAGAACTGACTCCCCAATGCATATACTCATGGATATTTAAATAAGTGAGAGAGGTATCAGGAAATCTTTAAAAGGCTTTTGTGTTTCCAATGGAGTCAACACTTTTTTTTCTTGCCCATAGCAAGCGCCCTGTTTTTATGAGTACTAAAGAAGATACACTACCTCTATGAATATGGTATTAAAAAAAAAATCCATCATAACGAGAGAGAACAGAAGATTTTTAAAAATCATGAACTGTATAGTCTCATGTTAAGCGTATAAATCATTTGCTTCCACATGATTTAAAACTGTGGGAACTAAATAGCCTTATGGCTATCTCTTTCAGTATATGTTTCTTTTTATCCTTGACCTATTTCCAGAATTGGGCCATCTTTTATTTTGAAGATAGTTTATTGTTACATGAGTATATAATAAGAAAATCAGTAACGACTAACATGAGCTTTGAATATGTACTATGACTTAGTGCTCAGTACTTGACCTATTAGTACTTCCTTCAGTACACCGGCCAAACCCTGCAAGGCAAATGCTATTGCAGACACCAATTTACAAACTCAAAAAGTGGGGGTTTGATGGTCTTAGTAACTTGTCTAAGCCCAGACAGCTAGTAGAGGCTGGAATTAGGACTTGAACTCCTACAGAGTGAATCAGAAATTGGACTTTTAAATCATTCAGAAATGTTGTATGTGACTATATTGATTTAATTGAACAGTTTTTCATGAATCAGTGATAATTCTATGTAAAACATTGAACAAATACTTGGTAAGAATTAGGTTTAGCAGTATACAAGGGTAAGTTCAAATTCATAATGGCTAAAAAAGGACCCCTTGAACGAGTCCAAATCTGAGCATTGCAGGAATGGGGTGCAGCGATTCTAGGCTCTGCCTTCATTGTTCACATATTGTATTTGTCCTCCTTGTCCACAATAGCCAAATGTGAGCCATCATTTCCATTTTCCAAGAACCTGGAACAGAATGAAGGGAAGGGACACATCATCTTCCTTTTCCGTCCTTCAAGTTGTAATAGCCCATTCCTGTCCATCTTATTGGCTGTAAAGTGGTCAATATCTGGTTTATCGTAAGAAATGATGGGAAGTGTAATCTATTCTGGATGAGTGTGAAAACTGGTAAAGTTAAAGGCTCTTTTACTAGAAGAAGGGAATGAGAGAGATGAGGGGACACAATTCCTAGTTTCTCTCACATCTGTGAACATGATAAATAAATATTAAGGAATAGCCCTAGTTGTCAGCCTCCATACTAAAAAAAGAATATAAACATAGTATTTAATTAATCTATAAAAATGGTGGTTAGGAAAATGGTAAAACCAAACTTTGACTCTCAGCAAATAAAATACAATTTGTTTTTATTTTCACAGAATGTATAGTAGGCATTTCCTTGCCCCTAGAAGAGGAAAATGTTAAAAAAAAATTTTAAGACAATGAATATAATAAAGAAAGAAAATCTTCCACAAAGTAAACTGGCTATATTCACAGAGTCTGAACCAATTTCACATTATCACACGTCAGGTCCACCAGAAGCAGCTGTTGGAGTTTAGGGTACAAGACATTTGTTAGGGATCAGTATCTCTGAAGGGAAGGGGGAGGAAGCAGGATTGATCAGAGGATGAAGTCAAGCTATTACTTAAATTTGTCGGAGCTTTGCCCAACTTAATGGAAGATTTGGAGCGAGTATTGCCTAGCAGAGTTGCCTCATGTTGATCTGAGATGGCCAGGCTTTTCTAGCTCTTTTAGTCTCTAGATGTGATCATGATCAGCCTTGAGAAAGGTATGACTTGGGCAAAGCCACTCATAGTTGAAGTACTGATTCAGGTAAGTTCTATCTCCCTGCCTCTTTCTCTAGCACCCTGGTGGCTGGTGCATGTAACTAATTCTGGTCCATCATTTGTAAGCTGAATTGTTATGTGTCACTTTCAAGCTGGAGCAATAAATTCTAATATCAGACTCTCCAGAGCTCTTTCTCTCTCCTTTAGCATAGTGATTAGCAACATATGAGTCAGGGGTTGCTCAGTCAGTCTGGGTATCTGAAAGACCATGATGAGCAAAACTCTTCTGATCCATGTTAGACATGCACATGAATAAGTACACCAATCAGATTATGAGTTTATTGCCACAATATAACTCAGTCTATTCTCAAATGTCCTCATGTTATCTTTGATAATAGAATCCTTGTGTTTAGGTAGGCATAGTCATATACTTTCTTCCTTAATTTATGCCTGGACAGAAGTCATCCATCCATAATGTATATTTTATGGTTGTCTTATAAGCAGTATATCCTTATAAAACCTAGTCTAATAAATACTTTTTTTTGGATGTCATTTGTTTTTCTTGAGGTATAATTGGCATATCACATTATTAGTTTCAGGTATACAGCATGATTCAATATTTGTATATATTGCAAAATGATGACCACAGTAAGTCTAGTTAACATCTGTCACCATACACAGTTAAAAAAAAAATGTTTCTTGTGATGAGGACTTTTAAGATTTACTCTCAACTTTCAAATATGCAATACAGTATTATTAACTATAGTTATCATGCTGTGTATTACATCCCATGACTTATTTATTTTATAACTGAAAGTTTCCACTTTTTGATATTCTTCACCCAATTCACCCATCCCTCTACCTTCTGCTTCTGGCAACCACCGATCTGTTCTCTATAAACTTGTAAACTCTCTATAAATCTATCTATAAACTTTAGTTTTTTAGATTCTACATATACTTGTATCTTTCTCTATCTGATTTATTTCACTTAACTTATTGCCCTCAGAGTCTATCCAAGTTGTCACAAATGGCAAGATTTCCTTCTTTTCTATGACTGCATGATATTCTATTATGTCTATACACCATGATTTCTTTATCCACTCTTCTGTTGATGAACACTTAGGTCGTTTCCATATCTTGGCTCTTGTAAGTAATGCTTCACTGAACATGGGAATGCAGATATCATTTCAAATTAGTGTTTTCATTTTCTTCAGATAAATATCCAGAAGTGGAATTCCTAGATCATATGATAGTTCTATTGTATGTATGTATGTATGTATGTTTGAATGAATGAATGAATGTAATCTCCCTACTGTTTTCCATAGTGGCTGCACCAATTTACATTTCTATTAACAATGCAGGATGGTTCCCTTTTCCCCATATCCTTGCCAACACTTGTTATTTCTTGTTGTTTTGGTTTGGTTTGTGGTTTTTTGTTTTGTTTTATAATAGCCTATCTTACAGGTGTGAGGTGATATATCATTGTGGTTTTGATTTGCATCTACTTTATGATTAGTAATGTTGAATGTCTTTTTGTGTACCTGTTGGGCCTCTGTATGTCTTCCTTGGAAATTTGTCCATTCATGTCTTTTGCCCGTTTTTAATTGGATTTTGTTGCTGTGTTGTTTTTGCGGTTGAGTTGTAGGAGTTCTTTATATACTTTGAATATTAACCCCTTATCAGATATATGATTTGCAAATATTTTCTCCTATTCAGTAGGTTGCCTTTTCATTTTGTTAATGGTTTTCTTTACTGCGGAGAAGAAGCTTTTTAGTTTGATACAGTCACACTTGTTTATTTTTGCTAGTATTGCCTTTGCTTTTGGAGTCTGACCCAAAAAATTACCACCAAGACAAATGCCAAGGAACTTACCAGCTATGTTTTCTTCAAGGAGTTTTTGGTTTCAGGTCTTACAGTGAAGCCTTTTTTTTTTTTTTTAAGATTTGTTTATTTGAGAGACAGTGCATGCAAGCAGGGGTAGAGGCAGAGGAAGAGGGAAAGAGAGAATACTCGGGCAGGTTCCCTGCTGAGCATGGAGCCCAATGTGGGGCTCCATCTTAGGGCCCTGAGATCATGATCTGAGCCAAAATCAAGAGTCAGCCGCTTAATGACTGAGTTACCCAGGTCCCTTGTCATTGAAGTCTTGAATCTATTTTGAGTTAATCTTTGTGTATGCTGTAAGATAGTGGTCCAATTTCATTCTTTTGCATGTGGGTGTGAGTTTTCCTAGCTACCATTTGTTGAAGAGACTGTCCTTTCCCCATTGTATATTCTTGGCTACTTTGTTGTAAATTAATTGACTACATATGCATTGGTTTATTTCTGAGCACTCCATTCTGTTCCATTGATCTATGTGTCTATGCCTGTCTGTACCGCATTGCTTTGATTACTATATCTTTGTAATTTGGTTTGAAATCAGGAAGTATGCCCCCAGCTTGTTTCTTCTTTCTCAATATTGCTTTGGCTATTTGGGTTTTTTTCTGTGTGGTTCCATACAAATTTTAAGATTGTTCTATTTCTGTGAAAAATGCTCTTGAAATTTTGATAGGGATTGCACTGAGTCTGTAGGTTCTTTTGGGTAATATGGGCATTTTAACAATATTAATTTTTCCAGTCCATGAGCACAGAATATCTTCCCTTTTATGTGTGTGTCTTCAATTTTTTTTTTCATCACTGTCTTATAATTTCCATTGTACAGATCTTTTCTCTCCTTGTTTATTTCTAGGTATTTGTGTTGCAGTTGCTAATGGGATTGTTTCTTAATTTAACTTTATGATAGTTCATTCTTAGTGTATTAGTCTGACCCAAGTATCAAAGAATATTATGAAGCCAATCGGTGCAATTCTGAATGTACAAGCTAATGCACACAGTTCAGCCAATCAATAACTACAGTCTTGTCAGGGAAGGTTTCTGATAGGAAAAGGAATGGACACTGGCAAAGCATATGTATGAAAATATATACTGTGTCCACTGCACAGCACATAATCAAAGTTGAAATCCAAAACAGTTCATTTAACTTTCTTCTTAGAAGCACAGGAAAAATTGTCAAAGGGAGAGGTTGAAATTAATGGTTGATATGAGAAATAAAGCGTAGATAAGGAACTGGTGTGAGCCTATCCAACCTGCCACTTCAACTGTTAGCTGAATTCTGAGGAGCATGACAGAGAGGTTTTCCCCTCATTTAAATTCATACCAAGTACATTGTCTATACCAGTCGCTTGTCAACTAACCCCATGCTGTTTCGTGAGCTTTCATACTGTTTCAGATGTCATTTATAACATGCATTGCACATTAATTTTTATTGTGCTTATCTCTTTTTCCTAAATAGACTTATCCATTTATGAGCAGAAACTCTACTGGGTACATTGGCAAAGTGACCTATATTATATAACGCACCCAGTGATATATTAGAAACAATTTAGTATTGAAAATCTATATATATATATTACATTTAAATACTAGCTCCACTATTTATTCTCTCTGTGATCAGAAGTTCTTTAGTCATGTTAACAAATTGTGTAGATAAAAATAGATAAGAGAATGTGCTTTTCTGAGATGCCCTAATATGGAGAGGTAGAAAGCATTTATCCCATCCCAAAAATTTATCAATAAAAACATGTAATCGTTTTTACTGATATGGCCATTTTGTCCAAATATTCATTAATTAACACAAAACTTGATTTTTTTTTTTTTTTTACTTACCATGGATTTGGATGGACTTAGGAAAGTCACCTAAATTCTGAGTTTGTTTTACATCTGAAAATGACAGAAAATAATGTTTTAAGTATGTATTTTATCATCTATTTCTCCATTTATTCTTCAGGACAAAACAAAGAAATAAATATTATTACCTTTTAACTACCTTTGTTTTCAGGGTGAAAACAAAGGCATTAAAGGTTATATAACTTGCCTCTAATGTGGGGAGAATGGGATTTGAATTTAGTTTAAATCTTAAATACCTTTAGCCCCTAAATTAGATTGGTCTAATGAATGAAATAACCCATACACATAAATATCACGTGGATTGGGAAATAGAGAAAGGATCACAGTTTAAATAATATTGCCAAAGATAACTTAATTCATCCTTCTTTGTGAGGCCAGGCTAAATCTAAACTTACCTGTTATGATACCACCAATACAACAGTTACTACACAAAATAAATATATAACATTATCTGATTCTTTTAATCTGAACTGTTTTAAAGAAGCAAACTTTTTTTTTTTTTTTTTTTTTTTTTAAGATTTTCTTTTCGGGCGCCTGGGTGGCTCAGTTGTTAAGCTTCTGCCTTCGGCTCAGGTCATGATCTCAGGGTACTGAGATCGAGTCTCACATCAGGCTCCCTGCTCAGCGGGAAGCCTGATTCTCCCTCTCCCACTCCCCCTGCTTGTGTTCCTGCTCTTGCTATCTCTCTCTCTCTCTGTCAAATAAATTAATAAAATCTTTAAAAAAAATTTTACTTTCAAGCAATCTCCACAGCTTTCATGGGGCTTGAACTCACAACCCCAAGATCCAGAGTCACATGTTCTGCCAACTGAGCCAGCCAGGCTCCTCGGAAGCAAACATATTTTAAATTAACATAATACAGTGCACACCAATCCCAATTATTTGAAATGAAGTAAGGAAAGTAAGCTAATAAGAGAAATAAATGATTGGGAATTGATGTAGATAATAGTATGAATATTTCTAGTGAGGGTAAATTCTGTGTTCCAAAATCTGGAACTATGAGGTAATTACAGCTGTCATCCAATTTGAATTTCTGTATTGGAGAATTGATGATATTTAAGTAGAGAATAGGAGCAGAGACCATGTTTTGTATCAGGTCAGTCAATATTTTCACATGTAGCTTTGATTTCTTAAACAACTGCTTTTCTTATCTAAAATACATTCCACTAAATTTAAAAATTAAATTTTTAAACTAGTTAACATAACTAATATATGCTTATATGTAATATGTATAATTTTCAAAAAAATGAGTAAAGGATGATTCATCTCCTGTCCCATAAAACGCAAACTTGTTTTGGTAATGTTTTCACTTTACTTTGCAAAATAAAAACATGTTGTTCCTAAGAAATGTGGTAAACATGTTTACTGAAAACTTGTTTTTGAACATGTTTTTGAGAAAAGTTAAATAATGGAAAACATGTTTTTACCTGAGAAGTGTGTAATGTAAACAAGATGTTTGTGTTTGGAAAGAAAGTACAGGGAAACAGTAATAAGGATTTATGCTATGGTGCCTGGCTCCTACAATCCCCCGGAGTCCCTTCATAAAAGTTTTAATGTTGTGGTCATACTACCATTGAGCTTTGAGCCTCAAACATGAATCTCCCTGTGTCTCTCACAGAGAATTAGTTATTCTGCAGATGGTGTCATGCTAACTGTGAAGCGACTCCAATGTCCTTTTCAGGACAAAAAAAGAAAAAAGAAAAAATCTTGCTAGCAGAGTTGGGATTCAAAGTGGCTGGATTCAAAGGCAATGAAAGGCTGACCATTTCTGGTAACATAGTATGTCCCTAAGGTCCTTCCTCCTTTTTAGTTTACTACTTCAGCTAGTTGAACAAAAACAAATGTAAATGTTACACTAAACAAGTGTGTGCCTGTCATCAGTGACATCTCTCCATACCGGCTGCCTTTTCATGTCTTAAGCTTAGAAACCCCACACAGTGTCAAGAGATAGAAAGGTAAGGCAGAAAATGTGGCAAAAATGTAGAAGTTCAACTATCTACCTGATGATAACCCATATGGTCCTAGTTCTATAGATTGTTTCCTTGGGATAAAGGATGATGATGGTGAGTCCCTGACAGCTAGAGCAATGATTTTAAAGAAGAGGTCTCAGAAAGGATGCCAGAGACAGAAGTCATGGAATCCAGAGCATATATTAGGGCAGAACTACAGATGTGAGGAAAGGATTTTGCTATGAGTCAGGAAAATCAGAAGCTCCATGGCTTCTATTTATTTAAAGGAAGAAAAGATACTAGTTTTACAGCAGATCAAGAAGTAAAGCCAGATCTGTCACCATGCAATGCTAGTACTACAGATGGTAGCTACACTTGTGATAAGCAGAGCATAATGCGTGGAATTGTTGAATCATTATGGCATACACCTGAACCTAATGTAATACTGTATGCCAACTGTGCATCAATTTAAAAAATCTAGAGATGACAGATATAACTAAAAATTAAAAGCAATAGCCATGAATAATATTATTAAGTCTCTACTGACGTGGGTGTTCAAAGAATGAAAATATAGATGGTCTGAGCCAATAAAGCCATCAGAAACCATACAGCAACCATTGAATTAGGAACCATTATGGGAGAATTGAATGGATATACTAGTCAATACTAGAGAGGTATGGAGGACTGACCTCTGTATGCAGAAGGAACAGAACAAATTAAAAAGATAGAAGACAAAATATTATAGAAGACAAAAATTGAAAGATTGATGGGTGCCTTAAGAATGAGTAAGGATAGGCATCTGGGTGGCTCAGTGGGTTAAGCGACTGCCTTCAGCTCAGGTCATGATCCCAGGGTCCTGGGATCGAGCCCCGCATTGGGCTCCCTGCTCCGCGGGAAGCCTGCTTCTCCCTCTCCCACTCCCCCTGCTTGTGTTCCCTCTCTCGCTGTCTCTCTCTCCCTGTCAAATAAATAAATAAATGAAATCTTTAAAAAAAAAAAGAATGAGTAAGGAAATACACAATATAAATATGGTCTAAAAGTTATACAAAGAAAGCAGTTTATGATGCACGCACATGCACACAGAAATGTGTGAGTCTGTGCTTGTGTGCCTGAGCATGTGTCTTCACCCATTAGCTATGAAGAAATGCTGAGGAAAAAAAAAATCTTGAAGTCCATACTAGATAGGAATATCTCTAAAGGCAAAATGTGTTTTACCTATAAATAGCATGAAAGAATGTTTGTATATAACAAAAAATGATAATTCAGTGGGCAGATGGGGGAATGGAAATAAGAAAAGGCCATTAACCAAAAACATTTTATGCCAGTACTGTAGGAATACTGGTGTAATCCACACAATCAGAAAAGGCTGTGAAAGCCCTGTTAGAAAAAAAACAAGGTTCTTATATTAGTATCAAGACCTAGATTAAATAAAAGAAAAAGGGGAAAAATATAATGTAACCTAGCCTTCAGGGCTAGGAATCCTCTAAACTCTCAGATTAGGAAATCTGACCTCTAGTGGTGGTGCTTCCAGGTTTTGGTGAGGTCAAAGGACAATTCCCTGTACACAATCATAACCATTACATTATAAGTCTCAAAATGATAAAGAAAATCAATATAATTGGTAGACTCACAAATAACAAATTCTAGAACAAGTTAGTTATTGGGAGTGAAAAGAGGTAATAGGTTTCCTGGAGAGCAATGACCAAATGACAGGAAATGGAACAATGGCAATTGTTTTCAGGATTGCATTAAGAAAATATAAAGTTGTAAAAGCACCAACTTATGGGTGTATAGCAGGGAGGGATAATATGGGGGGTGGGATCTCAGGAAAATTAGAAACAAAATGTAACAGTACATATAATAGATAAAACTAAATGCAATCTTGACATACCTAAGATCAGACCAAACTGTAAATACTCATCAATATAATGTCAGGATTGGAAGATATAATATAACGTTTTAGAAAAAAATCTGATTATTGTCCATATACCTCTCCATTTGGCTAGAAAAGAAAACCCTTGGAAAATAGAGGGTTTTTTATTTTCAGCATTTTTCTTAGAACTTTTTTTCCTCTAAATTTTTATCTAAAAACCAAACCTCCAAAAAAGTGAGGGGTTGAGGGCAAAAATTACTGGAAACTTCATGGTTCAAGTGGGGAGAAAGGAGAGGAGATTCCTATTGACTTTAGGAATTAAATAGAAAATGTCACTGAAATAGCAGGCTCACTTCACAACAAAGGATAATTATTAGATAAGATTTCAAGCAGCCCCTAAAAATGCCTGTCAATTCTGATACAGGAAAGATGTTAAGGTTCTAAACTGATGGCCAAGAAAGAATTCTTGAGATGTCTTGGTAGAGAAAGGTGGTTTTATTAAAGCACAAGGACGGGACCTATGGGCAGAAAGAGCTGCCCTGGGTTCATGAGGAGCGGCCCGTTATATACTTTCAGGTTGGGAGGGGGTTAGGGATAGCTAGCTTAAGCCTTCCAGGTATTTTGGAAACAAAGTTTCCAGGATCCTGAGGGGGCTAACTATTGTTGGGAAAAGGTCATTTGTTACTGTTTAATAAAAACTTAGTCATGAGACCCTTCAGATGTATAGAGGTGGGTCTTATGCTTAGGGGTTGATTGCCAACATGTTATCTTGGGGGGTAGAGATAGAGGAAGTTTCCAAAGGAATTTTTTATATGTTAAAGAAGACTAAGACTTACAGGATCCTGGGGGGTCAGGATAATGTTAAGCTAAGATTGCCTTTTGTCTTTAGCAAAGTGTCAGCATCGAAGCAGCTGAAGTTCCTAGAGGAAAGTCACTGTACTTGTTTCAAGCACTTGGCAATGGGCTATAGGTCATAAGAAAATTTAATAATTTTTCTTCTGCCTTTGTTTCCCACATCAAATTATACATTTGAGCAACATAGATTTTGCAATATTAGTAGCATAAGCAAATTCCACCCACTTTGTCTTCACAAAGACAGAGGCCTTGTACACAATTACTAGATTAACAAAAGGATGTATAGTTTGGTAATAGCAAGCTATATAGACAGAATGGTGAGAGCTGTGAATAGTGCAAGACTGTTGAATCACAGATCTGTACCTCTGAAACAAATAATGCAATATCTGTTAAAAAAAAAAAAAAAAAGCAGGAGGGGAAGAGTGAAGGGGGGTAAATCGGAGGGGGAGACGAACCATGAGAGACGATGGACTCTGAAAAACAAACTGAGGGTTCTAGAGGGGTGGGGGGGTGGGAGGATGGGTTAGCCTGGTGATGGGTATTAAAGAGCGCACGTTCTGCGTGGAGCACTGGGTGTTATGCACAAACAATGAATCATGGAACTACATCAAAAACTAATGATGTAATATATGGTGATTAACATAACAATAAAAAAGTAAAAAAAAAAATTAAATTAAAAAAAAAAGAATTTAAGTCAGAATTCAAAGGAAGTTGTAGGGGAGAAAAAATGTTCCCTCCACCCTTCTAGGTTCTTAGCCGATAACCATTTGTAATAAAAAGCCAGATTAACAGGAGAAAAGCAGAAGTTTAATAACAGGTATAGTTCCTGTATACATGGGAGAGACTCAGGAAAACTGAGTAACTCCCTTGGATTGCACAAGCCACCACCCTAAATACTACCTCCAGATTAAAAAATAAAACAACACTAAACAAGGGTAAGGTTGTTACACAGAATGAACTGTTGCCTTCTCCAATGATCGGAGATTTATTCTACCTTTTCTTCCTAGTACAGGATGGAGACACCCTTACAAATGAGGATTTTCCTTACAAATGTAAATTTCTCTTACAGACTTCTACTTGGCTACAAACTTCCACTTGGTAACTTCTACTTGGTTTTCAGAGCTTTTCCTCTGTCTTAATCAGCCAATGGTATTCTTACGCCAAAAAGACCTATTTTGGGGTGGCAAATTCTGCCCTTCCCTGGATCAATAGTAGAATATCTTGATAGTATCATGATGGCAGGGGGATAAGTAATTTGTAAATAAGAAATAGATGATAATTTCCTGGATATAAAAGAGAAGATAATGTATAGTACAAATATACATACAGTTGACACAAAATATTAAATTCTTCTTTTTTTTAATTTATTTATTAATGAGAGACAGAGGCAGAGGGAGAAGCAGACTCCCAAGGAGCAGGGAGCCTGGTGCGGGACCCGATCCCAGGACTCTGGGATCGTGACCTGAGCTGAAGGCAGACACTTAACCATCTGAGCCACCCCGGCACCCTGATGAAATTCTTAAGATCAAATGTTGGGAAGTTAATTTATAACTGCACAGATAGAGAATTTGGGAGATTTACTTAATTCCAGATGTGTACATTTTCATTTCAAGGGAAAATGAAGGCAGGAACTAGAAGAATTTCTTAAGTCTTTTTTTTTTTTTAAGATTTTATTTATTCATTTGACAGAGAGAGACACAGCAAGAGAGAGAACACAAGCAGGGGGAGTGGGAAGGGGAGAAAGTAGGCTTCCCATGGAGCAGGGAGCCCAATGCAGGGTTCGATCCCAGGACCCTGGGATCATGACCTGAGCTGAAGGCAGATGCTTAATGACTGGGCCACCCAGGCGCCCCAGAACTCCTTAAGTCTTATGGATTGGATATGCCTAGGTTTATCTACCCCTTGGAGAGATGTATTTATTTTTTCAAGGTCTAGAGTGAGAACTCAGGATCCTATCCATCTTGTCTCCAAGAAGCAAAGATTTTTCTCTCTCTTCAGGAGGGTAGTGGGAGGCAACTATCTCTTTCTCTTGTATGTAAGCAGAGAAAACCCACTTTCCTGTTTGTTGCTTATGTTACAGACTTTGTATCAGTAAGATATTTGACTTGTTTTTCCTTTTATCAATCCAGCTGTAAGAATAGGGATATAGTGAAACACGTTGTCATTATTTCCTTTTTCATTGGATAACCATGATATATCTCTGTTACAGAGCACCTTATGTTTATGTCCAGGATAAAATCAATAAGTTGAATGTTAAAAATGCCACAAGGACTATCACCACAATCTAAGAGAAAACAGTAATAAGTAGAGTGGATATGTTCTTAGGAGTAAGGATGCCCTACCTGGTCTCTAAGAATGATTCAGAATCAACATTAAAGGGATTAATAATTTGGAGGTCATCATTGGATGAAATTGAAGGTCTCTAATCACTGAGTGAGATCTAGGAATTTATTTCAGAGCTAAAGTAGTTCAGAATTGAGCAGTAATAATAGCACGTGAAACTTGTACCTACCTTCTAACTCAAAGCAAAGACTAAAGAGGTGGAATGTACTATTACAAACCCATATAAGGAAAAAAAATATATTGCTTCAAAATAAATTAATGGAAAATTGATGTAAATGCTGCCAGATTTCAATTGAATAATTAAGAAAACACAAAAAGGATAAATTTACCTTCTTTAATTGATGGGCTATTCCCCATATCCTTCTGGGATAATGCCACACCTAAAACGGGGAGGGGGAGGAAGGAAGTGGTGGAATTAGGTCCACTTAATATAGATAAATTATACATTAAAAGACAGAAGTTATAGGTGATTCCTGTAAAGATAACAAGAGCAGCTTCCCTGTATAAGCAGAGTGACGATGCAAAAATATAATTTCTATAATAAAATAGAAATTATTTCATATTGTTTTTTTAGATTTCTTGTTAAATCTGTATATTTTTTTACAAGACTTTAGAGTTTTATGAGAGTGGTTCCAATAAAAAAAGCTTGCTGATTCCCAATCCCGAATAGTTCCCAATCCTGAAAAATATAAATGATGTATTTAATATGTTAATCAGTAATTTCAATTTATTCTAAAACTGGTTATTAATTGTGCAGAAATAAAATACAATTGATGTTTTGTTGGAATCTTATTTTTTCAAATAATTTTAAAAAATGATTATAGTTATAGACCAATATGTAAGCAATTATGAGATTTATGAATCCACTGACAATCCTTTAGCATCAACTCATTTATATGTTGATGAAGCTCACTAATATTTTGGAACAATCAAACTGACAGTTATATTACTTAAAGGAAACAGCTTGTTACTACTAAACAGACATCCTGGTATCATTAATTCTTAATCACTTGTAGAGATGACTTTAAATATTTCTACTCACTAAAAATAAGCCCAGGGCGCCTGGGTGGCTCAGTTGGTTAAGCGACTGCCTTCGGCTCAGGTCATGATCCTGGAGTCCCGGGATCGAGTCCCACATCGCTTCTCCCTCTGACCCTCTTCCCTCTCATGCTCTCTCTCTCTCTCATTCTCTCTCTCTCAAATAAGTAAATAAAATCTTTAAAAAAAATAAATGAAATAAGCCCAAATATCTTACATTATTTTAGGTACTATATAGAAATGTTCTCTCCATGGATTAATTTCTGAAACACTGCCATCTTGTGGTGTTCTTTACAGAACCTCTATGAGTCATTTACTATATGGACTTTTGGTGAAAACGAATATTGTCCTCTAATGAGATTAATAAATAGACCCAAATGAATACCATGGAAACCTAGAGATTAATAATAACCTTATCTTTTCAATTATGAAATATCTCCTTAGTATTCACATAGGTGGGGAGTTCTAAGGTAGTATTTCAGAAGCAAAAAAATCATCTTATTTGCCTATAAATTTGTTAATAGGAAATATTTCAAAGAGAAATTTAATCAAATACCAACTCATATTCTCTCTGGAGAGAAAACCCTCTGTTTTGTCTCAGTCCCATTTATTTCAGTACAACAGCTACTTAGTATATTTTATATAAGTTTGACAAATTATTTAGCAAACAAACATGGGCTACTGTTTTTCTTTTGGCCCTTTGTGGAACCAGATCCCATTTGCATTATGATTTAGACCAAGTTCGTGTGTCGAAGACAACCAAACCATTATCAGCCTGTCTCTGAAAGTCCTGGTGGAGGAGAGCTGCCTGCCTGCTGATCTGGTTCATCCTGAACTGTCACAGGCACAAGAATTGAACTTCCGTCTTGACAGAGTAATCATGTTTTTGGTCCCTTTGTCACAGTAGCTGACATTACTCTAACATACATTTATAAATGCATATGTATGAATATGATTAAAAAGTAGAATTGTGCCATATATACTGTTTCACTTAATGATACATTGCATCAACAGATACCTTTTTAATGTTTTTTCAGTCTTATTGTGAAGAATGTCAAATCTACAGAGGAGTTGAAAGAATAGTACAAATAATACCCATTACTCTTTAGCTTGTCAGTTTGCATGCGTATGCTCTCATACACGCGTGCGCTCTCTATATTTTTCTGAAAAATTTCAAAGTAACTAGACTTCATGATACTTCACCCCTAAATACTTAAACATGCATCTCCTATCAAAACATTCTCCTACAAAGCCACAATACCATTTATCTTAACTAAGAAAATGTAATAGTTCCATGACATTAATATGTGGAACATATTCAAATTGTCCAAAAAAAATTTTTTAGCTGTTTGTTTTGATCTATGATCTAATCAAAGTACATGCATTGCATGCAGTTTCTATGTCCCTTTTGTCTTTGGTTTTCTGCGTTTCTTGCTTTTTCATGTTTTTTTACTGTTTTGAGGAGTCCCAGCCTCATAGGTCTTATGTTCTGAATTTGATTGTTTCCTCATAATAAAATTCAGATTAACCATTTTTGGTATGCACATTCTAAAAAAAAAATTTCAGTACAACAACTACTTAGTATATTTTATGTAAGTTTGACAAATTATTTAGCAAACAAACATGGACTACTGTTTTTCTTTTGGCCCTTTGTGGAACCAGATCTCATTTGCATTATGATTTAGACCAAGTTCCAAGATTTAGATCAAGTTCCAGGGGATATATTCTTTTTTAGACACAGTTGTGTTGAATGATCCAGGATTATTTAAAATTTTCTTACTCTTCCTATCCACAGAATATAGATATACAACTAATAAAGAGAAGCGAGTTTTAGCTTATAGTCTATTTTATCACTGAAATATGATTAGTTTAATTGATCTCTTGTTTCCTAGTTTGACTCCAAATTAAGCTCAACTGTTTACAGAAAGCCAAGTTAGATATTTACCTCTGTTGAAGACAGGCAGAAGGATATTCAACATGATTTGAAGGCCACTTCAAAACTTTTTCATAAATTACTGGCAAAAATCACAATCTCCATTTGACTCTCTAAACTCTGACATACTAATTTAAATGATAGATTATATCACTTTATACTGTTTTGTAAAGGTTTTTTGTTACTCAAATATTAAATAGAAATAACGAAACTTATGAAAATTTAGCTTCAATAAAGAGAAATCCCGGGGTCTTTTATACTAAGAGAGTGCCTAGATCTGCAATAATGCACCAAAAGCATTGCATAGATTGTGAACATAGGAACGGTATCTAAAAACACTTTTGAGATCAGCTTAGGTTTCCTCTGGTAACTGAAGCAGAAGGAAGCATTTTGCAAGTGATACCAGGGTAAAATGCCCAGAAGCTTTGAGTATTGAAGCGGTTTTCACAGAATGAAAGGAAAAGCCCTTGTGAGGCAACTTTGCCCTTGCTCTCAAGACACTCTTATATTTTCTGCAGCAGAAATTAATGTGAGTACTATCAATGAACTCAGCCTTGTAATAAGTTCTGCTTATATCTTTGCCAAATGTTTTGTGTATCTCTGTATTCTGTTCCAAAAAATTCAAGTGCTTTTACTTTTCCCTGTGAAACATTAACTTATAGAGTAACCTCGGTATTTTCCTTTAGGATTGAATCCTGAGATGTAATCAAGAATATTATTGCCCTTCCTTTTCATGACTTCAAATGTTCAGTTTCAAAGTAATCAATTTTAATAGGAGGAGAAAGGATAATGGTTCTGAATAAGTACCAATGCTGATATGGTAAGACCAAAATAATATATTTTTATATGAGTGATAACATCCTCCACTAATGCCTATTATTGTTAATGTTTTAATTCAAAGTAACATCTGAGTATAAAAAGCAATTTTTATAGATATAAATTCAATCATTATTAGATATGACAAAATAAGAATCTTGGCCAAATGCCACTTGTTAAAAATACGATTTTTGAATAAAAAATCATACTGATATGTATGTGATATTAAAAATATAACTCATGCACATGAGATTAAATACATATGAAGGAGATACTTTATTAGTTGTGTGTAATATAAAGGCACATTGTACCTGAAAACTTATATTAATCACATTAATATACAAATATTACAGATTTAGAGTTTAATATTTCTAGAAAATGACAATTTTAAATTTAAGCCTCTTCAATGCAGGTCTTTTTGAAATATATTTGATTTGAAAGACATTTGTGTATCTATGCTGCCATAACTTCTTTAAGAGATCTGCATATTTTTAACAAGTGTGTTTCATAGAAGAGTATTTCTGAACATAAAATCAAGAAGATGCTTAAAAATCAAATGTATTAAAGCCTAAGCAGAAACTCAAGCATGCTGTTAAAATGTAAACTGAGGCACATTAAATTTTTCAAGTGTTTATTTGTGTATGCATTCTTTCTAGTCTGGCCGTGACAAACCAGAGGTGATTCCACAGACAGGGGCTAGGGGAAGGATTTTTATAGAGAAGATCTGGAAGCAAAGCAAGGGAATTATTGGATTGGCTATATCTTAAGCAGTTACCTTATGTGGGAAAGGTAACTGGTTGTTTTTTTCTTGGTTTTCTTAAGTTTCATTTTCCTGGATCAAGTACATTGACTCTGGCTTAGATTTTGGTTTGCTTGCATAGGCTCCCCAGGCATTAGATAGAGCCACCTCAGTCTAATGGCCTCCTTGTTTAAATACTTTAACAGCTCTTAAATTATTAGGTTGTATTTATTATTCTTTCAGACAGGATGGAAAAGATTTGCTGAAATCTACCTTTACCACTTATGCCTGAAATTTTATAGGCATCCTCAAAATCTATGGAAAATGTTTGTGTTCCTCGTGACTTGGCTTAGGAAAAAAGGACTGTTCCCTTCATTTAAAGTTATGGGAGAAAAAGGAAGGGGAAAGCAAAGAAGGAAGGAAGAATAATACTCCCAACTTTAATATTTCCATTTCAGTCTACATTTCAGAAGTCTAATTAGCAAAAACGTTCCGAGGGCTTACTTCTACCTAGTACTCACTGCCTAATGTAGTATTCTGCCTCTATGTTAGCATCTCACCTTTATATGATATTTTCAATTTATAAAGTGCACTCTCATGGTTTCATGCAAGCTTCACACAAAATTCTAAGAAGTAGGGATGACCGTTAATTCCAGATTTATAAGTGAGGAAATTGAGGATTAGAGAAGTTGTGTAACTTGCCATGGCTATAAAGCTAATAAGTCAGAAGGCAGGTCTTCTTAAATTATGGTTGCTAGAGTCCCCAACCCCCCCGATCCCAAAATAATTATAAATGTGATTCATATAAATATAAAGCAATTGATTATTTTGATTGCATTTGAATGTTGAACTTTCGTAATGCTAAAATGAGTATTCAAACATTTTTGACATAGGTTAATACATAATTGTGAAGGCACCGAAGAAAAACAGAAACAATGTACAACCATGCTTGATAAATAAGAGACTTAAGAAAGCTTCCTATATTATGCAGGCAGAGTATCCTGGCCTAGTTAAAAATAGATGCACTTGACTAACAGGTTTCAAGCAAATGGCTAACTCGTTCACTGCTTTGCTTCTCATGCTTATGTATGTTTGTAGCTGTGTGTGTGTGTGTGTGTAGTTTATATCATATTGAAAATCATTTACATGTGAAACTACATTTGGAAATATTTATTTTATTTATTTTTTGGAAATACTTTATATAAATTTTAAAATTCTGTCCTTTCAGACAATATTAAAAAAATCAATTTGTCATTCAAGACTAGAGCCCAATTCTCATGGTTGTTCAAATTTCATTTCATTTAATTATATTTAAGAGAATCAGATACATTTACTAAGTTAATGTAGAAATTTCACTATTTTTAAAAATCTCAAATCATGTATAAAATGTATAACAAAGAAGAAATTCAGGTTTTTTAAATATAGATTCTACTGAATTTCAACTGAAACGTGTATTACTATGTCATGTGTTTGTAAATATTTCTCAAGATGAAGTTTTATTTAACCATCTGTAAATAGCTAAGATTATGAGGAAATACAGACTCCATTAGATGTCTGATAGGTAAATCTTGGAAAGAAATAGCTATTTTGCAGTAGAGAAAAAAAAATCAAATATACTGTTTGCTCTGGCAATCTGTGTGTTTCCCCCTGACTTAAAGAACTGCTATAACCAAATAGCATACAGATATTTGTCTGTTTTATTAGATAAGTCTCTGTTTCTTATGCTTTGAACAAATGTCTTCAAATAGGAGATGATAATGGAGAGGTTTTTTTGTTTGTTTTTGTTTTAAGATTTTATTTATTTTAGAGCATGAGCAAGGGAAGAAGCAGAGGGAGAGGAGCTGGGGGGGTAGGGAGAGAGAATCTCAAGCAGACCCGACACTGAGCACGGAGCCCGACTTTGGCTCAGTCCCACAACCCGTGAGATCATGGACCTAAGCTGAAACCAAGTGTCAGAGGCTCAACAGACGAAGCCACCCAGGTGCCCCAATAATGGATAGTTCTTGACCTCTTGCTTGTTGTGTTTCTGAACTAACTGCCAGAGTAGAACCCTTACTTCTTCCATATTTAGCACTTACTGCCTTGCCAGATTTTCTAGTTGGTCACAGCAACTTTACCCTTAGCTCATAAACAGAATGATGTGTAAGGTTTAATCATATAAAATAAGATCCTCACAATGTATCATGAGAAGACAAGTTTGAGTGAAACCATTAAAGTGATAAATTCTTATAAAACAATCTGGTGCATGTGCATGTGTGTGATAGCAAATGCAGTGGAAGTGCTCAAAAAGAAAAAAAACAAACCCAAAAATCCAATTTGCATTCTTCCACCTTTCCCAGAGAAGGCATCTGCAACAAGCAAGTCATTGAAATTCTTGGGCTTTCTCACCCTAGAATTCTATATTCTTTCAAACCAATTCTTATTTAACAGAAGTCCCAGGGGCTAGTAGACTGCCAAAAAGTATAGTATTTCTGGCTCATGGACCTCAGATAATTCCCAAATTGTAGAATGTATTGCAAGTTGTTTATTGTAAACATGAAGATATTGAAACTCCATTCACTGTGAAACAAATTGAAATCCAGTGAGTTTAAAAGTAAGCATTACAGTTTCAACTGTAGCCATTAGCTGGCTGAAGAGGACACAATTATAAGGAGCACGTTTGAAATAGTTGTCTTTTTTTTTTTTTTTTTTTTGGCCTTCAACAGCATCTATTCAACAGAGCCTTCTGTTCTAGTATAAAAGTTAATCACTTGAATATATTGGATGTTCAAATATATCATTATCATTAGTCCTATGTAAAAGTTAGAGAAAAAATATAATTTGTCCTCCTAGAGTATTTATTCTACATAATGAGAGGGGAGCAAAACATCTTTGATTTTTTACAATATCACTGAAAATTCGTATATGTCTTTTGAGGAGTTGTGATATATGGTTAGTTACTGCTGAAGTGCTCAGTGAGGCCACAAATTAAATGAGGATATTTCTAGATTATTGTAATATGTATTTCTTTAGAAGTCTCAGTGACTAAAGAGATTAATCACCAACAATGCAAATAAACTGATATACCAAATCATTTTCCGTGTTCTTTTTTGTTTTCTATTGTTTTTGTTGTTAGTAATATATCTCTACTTGCTTGTAGCGGGACATCCAGTTCACACCAGTCAATAACAGATCATTGTCTTCCTTACCTAAAAAATCTAGAGGTAATATTGGTTCAAGGAGAGCTGAGTTCTTTGCTTAAACACTACCTGATACCAGTTTTCCTGATTTTTTTTTTTGACACTTCTGTTCAATTGATTTTACTCTCAGATTCTTCAAGATAGCCTCCACTTTGTATCCCTCAATGCAACCAATAAAAACAAAAGAAGCTTTAACAATAAAGTATTTAGAGTTCACACTTTTTGACTGACCACATTCATATCATATAATAGGTGTATATGTATCATATAATTGGTATCATATAATAGGTGTATATGTATATAAATCATATGTATGTGGTTCTAAAAGGACTTAAAATAATTTCATCTAGTCCTAACATCTAGCTTCACATCCAGGATTTTTAGGTGAAGTTAAGCTCAGATTGTAAGTCATCAATATTTGACAATCTATAATTATTTAATCAGCCACAAAATGTAATAAATATCTAGGAGAAAAAGATAACTTTTTGAGAAGAAAGGATAGAAAACATGACATCATTGTTATTAATTCATAACACATGTATCCTGAAATATAGAAGAGAAAGGACTTCCTAAACTGGTGATGAACTCGTTTTGTTTTTATTGCTGTTATTTTTTTTTAATGTCACCTGCATTTTACATTTGTACTCCCCTATTTTTATGCCTCTTGAACGTATCTGAGATAAATATGCAGATGGCCTTCCATTCTTCAAGGTGTGATCCTTAGGAGCCAGATTATTTGTAGACCAGGCTACAAAATAATGATTTCCTTAGACTTTGGTCAAAAATATAACTTTGAAAAGTACTTTTTGTTGTTAGTTTTGGTTTTGTATGTGTCTTTGTGTTTGTCACCTTCTTGTTTTATTTTGATTGGAATCCATTGCTATTAAGCAATTTTGGAGATTTTGTCCACTTATACTCATTAGATCTAATTCTTTGTCTAGAAAGTTCTCTCTGTAATCAACAGCTTCTGTGCCCTGTTTCTCCTATTAGTATCTGCATTATGGCTTACATTTAGATCACTGGCTCCTTCTCTGCCTCTATATCCATTTTAACCTCTGTCTTGGGAAATTCAAAATAATGGCCTACTGGGTTATAAGGGAATACAGGCTGCATCTCTCCAACAGTGTCAGAGAGTTTAATGAAAGGGGTTGCATTAATGAAGTCCAGGAAAATCCATCTTCTTTCATATTGTTATAACCTGCACAGACTTGTCTTTTAATAATATCTCAGTTCCCAGTATTGGTCTTGTCCAACCCTACCAGCTTTCATGTTGAATTAAGCAATCTTGGATTACAGGACACAAGAATAAATGTTCTTGTTTTATCTTCAGTATACTTTCAGAGAGGTTATTTTCTTAGTTCTGGTCCTCTAGGAAACAGAACTTGAGACATGAATTAAAGTGATAACATTTTATTATAGAAGTACAAGTTTAAAACTAAGAAAGAAGATAAAGGGAAGGCCAAAGAAGACGTACTGCTTATCTACCCTTCCTTTCTACTTTCTTATGTGCACTTTTTCTATTCTTCAGTGAGAACTTTTAAAAAGCAAAAATCTTTCTAAGATCATCCCACAGAAGATTCACTTTTTTCTTTTTTTTAATATATAGTTTGTCTTACTACTTTGAGTTTACCCTTAAAGTGTATATTTAACACATCACTGTTTTTAATGGTTGCAATGACAAGAAAGTATAGTCCATTTCTAGAAAGAATGGCTAAATGCTGATTTATAAAGCTAAAATACGAAGTCTAGAAGATGGGTGAGTGGTAATTTAGTTTATTCTTGATTTGCTTATCATCAGTGCTTCTACCTTAGATGTTCTTTCTCCTCTCTATTCTGTGCCTTACAGTGTTTTGGATTTTCAAGATTTCCATTTTGCATTGATAAGGAGAGTTGCAAAATTTGGTGTGTTTTTAATCTACCATACTCTGAAACTAAAATATCTGCTCTAAAACAGACTTTTATTTTACTTTATTTTTAAAACTGACTTTTAATGTGGGAATATTAACTGCCTCTTAAAGCTTATTCTGAGATCTGTTATGCTTGAATCTTATTTTCTTTGACTTATCAAGACTGACGATCACACTTTTGTACTTCTGATTTTTGCAAGGCTATTGTAATAATTTCTTATACACAATGGTTGTTTAGATTGGTGTAGAGACAGTAGAGATAGGAAGGAATTAGAAGATTGAAGACCTATTTGGAGTATAGAATTAATGAGACTACATCATTAAATATGAAGGTGAGAAAAAGAAATTATTAGCTGAAGCATGGAGAATGGTATTTTTTTTTAAGTTTTCTATGGCATAATCTAATACACAAGTCTGTTTCATTATTCCAACTCTTGATTCTAATGTGTTCAGGTTTAAATAATATACTTTTGAGTATTTTCATATCCATCAATCATATCCTACATTTATTATAATTAACATTTTGAAATTTATTAAAACCTGAATATTATTATAGATGGTTCTGAGAATGGCATCATCTAATTTGACTTAATCATATTAAGATATTTGGGGGAATGATGTTAAACCTATAAATTAATATGTGTAAGCAAGATACATGGTTCGCATCTCTAAATTGCTAAAATATTTTCAATTTCTCAATACCACTTTATATGTGTAAACTATCTGCATTTTTGTTCCTTTTAAAAAAATAGTTCCCCAAATATTTTCTCTAGTTTATTATTGCTGGTATAAGGAAAGATGCTCATTTTATTCATTTATATTTATAGAATTCCTTGTACTTCTATTTTTTTCTCCTTCTCTAATAGTCTTCTTTTATCTGAATCATTTAACTTCTCATAACTTCTAGAAAAATTATTAAATGATAATAATAGTAGGCTTTGTTACCTGTATTTTTGTTTAATGAAAATATTTCAAGTATTTCTCTATTTTTTGCTATAATCCCTCCACATTTGTGACTGTTCTTAGCTTCACTTTGCAGAAATAAATGGCTCTTCAAAGTACAAACTCCTATTTTGAAGAATATCATTCAAATTTTGCATCATTCAAATGCAGACATGTGAAATTATCAAAAGATTGATAACTTTCAGAAATAGTTTCTAGTATTGCTCAATCTCAGTGCCCAAGTGTAGTTTGGCCAGTGTTTCCAAAGTATTTAACACACCAGATTCTTATCTGATGATGCCAGAACCATTTTGAACCACATAGATCTTTCAGATTACTGGCTGGGAATGAAAGAATAAAGGAGTGAAGTGGAGGATAGACACCACCCAAGTGTGATAATTTAAGTGATGGAGAGGACTGTGTTTACAGACTCACTGGGATATATTTTGAGATGTGTTGAAGGAACACAGTTTGGCTGAGGGGGCTGAAAGAATAGCAGTAGAGCAAAGGGAATTATTTATGAGATCCCAGAAAGCTAGTGGTTGTTCCTTTCCAAAGCCCAACAGCCTGAAGCAAATAATGCTGAATCTGAGATATAAAACAACAGTGGGGCTTTTGAATAGAAGAAGAGAAATTTCGCACAGGACTGTAAACGTCAATGTTTATAAAAATTATCAGGAGTCACTGAAATCCTCAGTCATGAGATAGACTTAATTCTTACGGAGAAGTTTCTGTGTATGAATTGTCCTAGGTAAAGAAAAGGTCCAATTGGTTTTATGCTTAAGAGCATCATTTTGTTTAAAAATGATATGATTGGTGGATAAGAATGTTTCTTCTTCTCGGGATGATTAAAAGATAATGGAGAAAAGTCATGGATAATGAATGTCTGTGAGAAGGCATTGCTACCTCTCTTAGAAATATTAAGTCTCTGTTCTTGTTGGAATGCCTGCCCTTCAAGAGGCAATGTGAGGATAATGAAAAGACTGGACACAGATTAGGAGAAAATATTTGATAAAACATTTGTATCTAGAACATACAGAGAACTTTCAAGCTGTTATAAGAACATAATTTTAAAATATATGGGAAAGAATCAGGGAGTTAAGATGGCAGAATAGTAGGACCCTAGGCCTGCCTCATCCCTCAAACACAGCCAGAGAAATAACAAATCACTCTGAACACCCAAGAAATCAATCTGAGGAATGAGAGAACAAAGTGCACAACTAGAGGGAGAGAAGAGGCAACATCGTGGAAGGTAGAAGGTGTGGATATGTGATTTGGGGGAGAAAACGATCATGGGTGCTGTGGAGGGGAGGGAGCCCTGATCAGGGAGAGAGGGAGAGTGGGAGTAAGCGAGTGCATGCAGCACACAGGGGATCACACAAGAAAAACACTTCCTCAAAAACCATTGCCTGGGAAAATGAGAGGGGCTGATTATTGTGAGTTTTTACAACCAGCAGAACTCAAAAGACTATAGAGTTTAGAAGTCCATGCTGTGTCTAGTGTGGAACCCGACAGCCACTGCGATGCACCTGTGGAGAAGGAGGGCCGAGGCCGGGGAGCAGTGGGAGCTATCTGAGGATCCCCTGGGACACACTGGGAGAGACGTTTACCCCTTCTTGGAGTGCATCTGGGGGAGGTGGCATTGCCTCTCCAGGGACAAAAGAGTCCGTGGAGACTATTGCTCTCCCCTACCCCTTAAGCACAGGGGCAGAGACACCTGCTGAGGGTGGCTAACCTGGACTCAGGCTTTTTGCTGTGCTTCACTCTAAATTCCAAGCCCCTGCACGTTGGTGTGACCAACAGGACACTTCTGGGACAAACCAGCACCAGCCCAGTGTGGCAAGATCCTCCCCCAGAGTACCAGTGAGGATCCATGCCATGCCAGGTCCCTAAAGGGACCTGAGGGATGTCTGGGACACACTAGGGGAAGTTGGTTGCTCTTCTGTGAGGGCTTCTCAGATGGCAGTAGAAACGAACTCCCCTCTCCAGGGAGGTGGGGGAGGGCTTGCATTATTTTTCTCCCCCACCCATCAGCACAGACTGACTTCAGTGAGCAGCACAGCTCCAATAGTGGAGGCCAGAGCTACTTACACCAAACCCCACCCCTCTGCACTCTGCAGGTGCTTCTTTACTAGGGCAAGTGTGCAGGAGAGTCAGGAGAGTGCAGGAGAGTGCAGGAGAGTCAGAGCAGCGGCCCCTCCCTTGGAAGGCCAGCACAAACCCCCTGCATGCACCAGGTTTACTGACCATAGAGTGCTGCAAAGCTTCAGCTCTAGTGGAAATAAGATCAGGCCTCTTTTAACAAGCAGACCAGAGCACACCTAGTTAAAACTCACCACACTCTGGAGAAGATCCAAACACTCTCCCCTGCAGGCAAGGAGAAGCTCTGCAGAGGATTGACCTGAGGGAAAGAGCAGCCAAAACACAGCAGCAGAGTGCACACAGCGTACTCCAGAAACCCTTTCTAAAGCACCAGACCCTGGACAATATATGACCTCTTCTTAATAAAGCCATTACTCTCAGGAGCAGGAAATATAACAGGCTTTCCTAACAGAGAAGACAGAGGCCTAGACAAAATGCCAAGTTGGAGGAATTCATCCCAAAAGAAAGAAGGAGAAAAGGTCATAGCCAGGTATCTAATCGAAACAGATATAAGTAATATACCCAATCCAGAATTTAAAAAAAAAAAATTATAAGGACACTAGCTGGGCTTGAGAAAAGCATAGAAGACACCAGGGGAGTCCCTTGCCACAGAGATAAAAGACCTAAAAACTAGTCAGGCCCAAAATAAAAAAAAAAAAAAATGCTATAATCGAGATGTGAAACTGACTGGATGTAATAACCACAAGGATGGATGATGTAGAGGAATGAGTAAGTGAAATAAAAGATGAAATTTTGGAAAATAATGAAGTTGAAAAGAAGAGGGAAAGAAAAATATTGGATCATGAATGTAGACTTAGGGAATTTAACTCCATAAAGTGTAATAACATTTTATCATGGGAGTTCCAGAATAAGAAGAGTGGATAAAGGGGGCAGAAGGTTTATTTGAGCAAATTATAGCTGAATATTTCCCTAATCTGGGGTAGAAAACAGACATCCGAATCCAGGAGGCACAAAGAACTCCCAACAATCAACAAAAGCAAGCCAACACCAAGACATATTGTAGTAAAATTTGCAAAATACAGAAGGAAAAAATTCTAAAAGCAGCAAGGGAAAAGAAATCCCTAGCTTACAAGGAAAGACAAATAAGGTTAGCAGCTGATCTCACCACAGAAACTTGGCAGGCCAGAAGAAAGTGATATACTCAATGTGCTGAATGGGAGAAATATGCAGCCAAGAATACTTTATCCAGCAAGGCTGTCATTCAAAATAGAAGGAGAGATAACGATTTTCCCAGACAAAAAATAAAGGAGTTTGTGACTACTAAACCAGCCCTGCAAGAAATATTAAAAGGGACTCTTTGAGTGGGAAAGAAAGACCAAAAGCAAGAATAACTAGAAAGTAACTAAAAAAATCTCCAGAAACAATGACTTAACAGGTAATACAATAGCACTGAATTCATACCAACAATCACTCTGAATGTAAACGGACCAAATAGTCCAATCAAAAGACATAAGATGAGGCACCTGAGTTGCGCAGTCAGTTGAGCATCCAACTCTTGGTTTTTGGCTCAGGTCATGATATCAGGGTTGTGAGATTGAGCCCTGTGTCCAGCTCTTTGCTCAACTCAGAGTCTGCTTCTCCCTCTCCTTCTGCTCCTCCCGCTAGTGCGCGCTCTCTCTCTTTCTCTAAAATAAATCAGTCTTTTTTTTTTAAAAAAGACATAGGGTAACAGAATGGATTAAAAGACAAGACCCATCTATATACTGCCTATAAGAGACTTGTTTTAGACATTTTAGACATAAGGATACTTGCAGTTTGAAAGTGAGGGGATGAAGAACCATTTATCATGCTAATGGATGTCAAAAGAAAACCAGAATAGTCATACTTATATCAGACAAACTAGATTTTAAAACAGACTGTAACAAGAGTTGAAGAAGGGCACTATATCATAATAAAGGGGTCTATCCAATAAGAAGAGCTAACAATTGTAAATATTTATGCCCCCAACTGGGGAGCACACAAATAGGTAAAACAATAACAAACATAAAGGAACTAATTGGTAACAATACAATAATAGTAGGGGACTTTAACACCCCACTTACATCAATGGACAGATCATCTAAGCAGAAGATCAATAAGGAAACAGTGGCTTTGAATGACGCATTGGACCAGATAGACTTAACAGATATGTTCAGAACATATCATCCTAAAACAGCAGAATACACATGGGACATTCTCCAAGATAGATCACATACTGGGTCACAAATCAGGCCTCAACAAATAAATATGAAAAGTTTGAGATCATACCATGCATATTTTCTGATCACAACACTATGAAACTTGAAGTCAACCACAAGAAAAAATTTGAAAAGATCACAAATACATGGAGGTTAAAGAACATCCTACTAAAAAATGAAGGGGTCAACCAGGAAACTAAAGAAGAAACAAACAAACAAAAAATACATAGAAACAAATGAAAATGAAAATGCAATAGTCCAAAACCTCTGGGATGCAGTAAAGGTAGTTCTAAGAGGACCTTTTCTTGCAGTACAGGCCTACTTTAAGAAGTAAGAGAAATCTTAAACATACAACCTAACTTCACACCTAAGGGAGCACCTTAAAAAGAACAACAAACGAAGCCTAAAGCCAGCAGAAGGGAAATAATAAAGCTTAGAGCAGAAATAAAGGATATAGAAATAAACAAGAACAACAACAAAAAAACCAGAACAAACCAATGAAACTAAGAGCTGATTCTTTGAAAGAATTAATATAATTCATAAATCCCTAACCAGGCTTATCAAAGAGAGAAGAGAAGAGCCCCAAATAAATAAAATCATGAATGAAAGAGGAGAGATCACAACCAACACCAAAGAAATATAAACAATTATAAGAGGATATTATGAAAAATTATATGCCAATAAACTGGGCAGTCGGGAAGAAATGGACAAATTCCTAGAAACATACAAATTACCAAAACAAACAGGAAGCAAGAAAAAATTTGAACACACCAATAACCAGCAAATAAATTGAATCAGTAATCAAAAATCTCCCAGCAAACAAATGTCCAGGGCCAGATGGCTTCCCAGGGTCAATTTAATATCTAAATATTAAATATAAACAAAATATTTACAGAAAAAACAATGAATAGGGTTTATGACCTCAAATAGCAATGGATTTCTTAAAAAAGACGTGCTAATCCAAAAAAATATGTTGAAACAAATTAATATTAAGAAAAATTAATATACAAAAAGCATGTTGAAACAAATTAATATTAAGAACTTAAGTTCATCAAATAATAGCATTGAGAATGACGTCCAAGCAACAGTGTGGGAAAGGTATTTTAATAATGTATCTAACATACAATTTATGTCATTTATAATATATCTTAAACTCCCTCAAATCAATAAGTTATAGAAGTTATACCCACTAGAAATAATGTACAAAGGATATGATCCTTGAAAATCTTTTCACACAAAAAGATATTCAAGAGGCCAAATAATGTGAAAATCTGTCCAGTTCATATAGTTATCAAAGAAATGCAAGTTTAAACTTTATGATGATACCACCACATACCCACCCAGGTGGTTAAATTAGTAAAATCCAAATGTGGCCAATGATGGAGAACCCAAATTTTCATATATTGCTGGTAGGAATATAAATAGTTTGCATAACTGTTGGTCAATATCAGGTAGCATTGAACACATACCTCTATAGCCTAGAAATCCCATCGTAGGTATATACTCAAAGGAAATGCCAAAATAAAAATAGAATAATTTGGTAGAATAGAAGAATCTTTGTAGCAACCCCACCTGTAAAAATCAAAGAGGCTATCAATAGTACAATGGAAATTAAATTCTAGGAAATTCACGTAATGGAATGATATATAGCAAATAGAATGAAAGATCCATGTGTGGCAAAAGAGTTGAATCTCATAAACGTAATGTTGAGTGAAAGAAGCCAGGCACAAGATAGTATGTTATGATTCCATTTATATGAATGGCAAAACCAGGTAAAATTATTCAGTTCTGTAAGATGTGGTTGTATGTAAGATAGTGGTTATCCTTGGGGGTGGTAGTGAGGGAAGGAGGTACTCAGGGTTTTTTTGAGTGATAGGAATGTTCTGTTTGTTTATTTATTTATTTTAAAAGATTTTATTGTTAAGTAATCTCTATATCCAACGTGGGGCTTGAACTTACAACCCTGAGATCAGGAGTTGCACGCTCTACCAACGGAGCCATCCAGGCACCCTGGGAATGTTCTGTTTGTTAATGTGAGGGATGATTACATAAGTGTGTTCATCTATAAAAAATGTATCTTCTCTTTCTCCTCCTCCTCCAACTTCTTCTGTTAGCTAAAATATAATGTTATGTGCAGTATAGAAGAAAATGCATTTGAGATTTCTTGCAGAGCATTTGGACCTCTGGCACATTATCTGGGATTTGAATAGTTGGGCTGTAGTGAACTATTTGCTGATCCCTTGGGATATCAGCTGTGATTGTCTTATGCAATTCAGTTCATTCTCAGAATCACTGCTTTGATTGGTGGCTCAACATTCAAAAATGGATATTAGAGGAGCCATTTTAAAGCTCTCAATTATTAGCATTACTCAGCTATGTAGGATTAAATCTCTCTTTGCTAAATATATTGCTTTTGGGTGGTTCATTGAAAAATAGTTGCATCATGAAGTAACCAAAATTACAACTGAATGTATATGAATATGAACCCTAAACAGTTACCTATCATCATTGTATTTTAATTTTTTAATTATTTGAACAAAACAATTTATTAGGTAATTAAAATTGTGCAATCCAGATAAGCAAGATTAAAAAAAATCTGTGATCTATATTATAGGGAAAACTACTCTGATACGCTATTTCATAGTAGGTTTGCAGTGATATGCACATTTCAGTATCATCCTTTATTATACTTTGAAGTGCCTAAACATTGCTAGATTTTGAGCATTCAGTAAGTTTAATAAATAAAAAAATATTGAGAGACATACTGCTGTGGTAAGGAAATTTCCTTATACATATACCCATTAACTTGAATTATGGAGTAATGGACTTTAGTTGGGTTCAAAGGCAAATCAATGTCATGTAGAATGGGGTAGTAAAAGTGTGCCCCATAAAGCTCTTCTCGAATATCAGCCAAGTCATGGAATATTTGGCTGAATTCCTAGAGTTTTCTTGCAGAATATAACTTTAGAATTTCTTAAAATGCTCATAAGCACATTTAATGTACATGTTGCCTGTAAACTAGGAAGCTGTAATAACTTTTCATTACTCTGATATTCAGAAGCCAGTTGTTATATGCTCCAGTAGTTCAAAATGTTTAAATCAGAAAACAAGTTGAATCTCTTAGCAAACTAAATTGCCCATATCTAGAGAATGCACTGACCACAATACAGCTCTGATGGCCAGGGCGGAGGAGTCTGAATGGAACACAGGGGTTACCCAAAGCAGTGAGTGCCTAAACCAAAAGGTGGCAGATGGAAACTGAATATGCAGACTGAATTTGTTCATCTAATCATGTGGATTAAACTGGAATGAGGTAGAGCTTGAATCCCGATTTCACCAATATGTGAGGCAAGGAGATGCACACGAAGAGAAGATTCTCAAACAGCATAGAAATGCTGAGTGAAATAAGTCAATCAGAGAAAGACATGTATCATATGATCTCACTGATATGAGGAATTCTTAATCTCAGGAAGCAAACTGAGGGTTGCTGGAGTGGTGGGGGTGGGATGGATGGGGTGGCTGGGTGATGGACATTGGGGAGGGTATGTGCTATGGTGAGCGCTGTGAATTGTGCAAGACTGTTGAATCACAGACCTGTACCTCTGAAACAAATAATACATTATATGTTAAAAAAAAAAAAGATAGTAGGAAGGGAGAAATGAAGGGGGGGAAATCGGAGGGGCAGATGAACCATGAGAGACTATGGACTCTGAAAAACAAACTGAGGTTTCTAGAGGGGAGGGGGGGTGGGATGGGTTAGCCTGGTGATGGGTATTAAAGAGGGCACGTACTGCATGGAGCACTGGGTGTTATACACAAACAATGAATCATGGAACACTACATCAAAAACTAATGATGTATGGTGATTAACATAACATAAAAAATGCCTATTAAAAAAAAGAAAAGAAACAGAGGACATCAAACAAAAATGTTAAAGAATTTTGGAAGAGGCTTGGGACAGATACTGCATTGGGCTTAGAAGCCCAATAGCCATTATCCTCAGACAGAATGGTAGGTTTGAAAAATGAAGTTAGGCAGAACAAGCAAATTTCCACGTTTGGAAATTTGGAATTTTTAAATTCTAGCCAGTTTACAATATTATCATGAAACATCTAGATGCCATATCTTCATTTATTCATCCTGTTGAGAGCTTAGTTGACCCTGATTTTTGTTTCTTCCTATATTTTGCCAATTTTGATTTTCTCTATTCTCACGTAAAAATATATATTTTTCAGGAGTTCCTATTAGAAAAAAATTGGAAATCTGGTACCTCCATATCAATGCCCCATATCTCTTGAACTTTTCTGTCATCTATTGACTTTTATGTCACATATTAGAGTCTGTTGCAAGTGGCAAGTAATCACTTAAACTGCTTCAATCTAAAAGGGAACTTATAAGCTCATCTAAATGGAAAGTCAAGAGTATTGCTGACTACAGATGGACCTGATGCACTTTCAAAGTTGCAGAACTTGGTTCTTCATGTCTCTTAGGATAAGCTTTTCAGTCTGTTGCCTTTCTTCCCAGAAAATATTTCTCCTTGTGGTCTCTAGAGGGCAGCAGCAGCTCCAGACCTCATGAGACTCAGGAACTGAGCCAGGAAAGGTAGATTTTCAAAAGGAAATGGAGATGTCATCACAAGAAACAGGTATGAGTAATGGTTTCAAAACAACAGTCACATAATGCACACTATAACATGAATGAGTTCCTGGGCTTACTAATTTTTTCTTTAGTCTTTCCTGTTTTGCTATTTAGCTCCTATTGGAGGTCCTCTGTGGCAATAATTGTTCTCTGGCTTAGAGGGCTTTTGCACACTCCTGGATTCATCAGCTCCTCAGCCAGCCCTGCCTCTTTCCTGAGTTCTCACACTCACTGATCCTGTTTGGGGATCAATATCTCTGCTACCCTACTGGACATTATTAGCAAAATGTTGATTTGCTTGGTGGATTCTACAGCAACACTCCAAATGTTGATTCAAATGTTGACTCCGGTATCTAGAAAATCATGTCCCTTATCTTTTGCATTAGTGTTCCTGCTTGTTCGGAGTTGTGATTTCCTCTTTCATTCAACTCCATGTATCTTTTCATATGGATATATCTTCTTTTTTTACATCTTTTACTTCTTTCTAGGGATTTGGGCCAAGATGAAGAGACTACCTATCTGCTACCTAATTTTCACAGTTTGCTTCTATCCATATAGTACCAAAATATACACGTTATTCCATTACCACCTTTTCTTTCCATATTTGAGATACCTTATTCCTTTTTAAAAAATACTCATGTTTCCTTTGTTGAGTGAGTGAGATGAAATATCTGTTTTCAAACCCTGACTGGTAAGTACCGATGTTATTGATTGTAAAGCATTAAGTTTTCATCATATTTGATTTATTATCTACTCTTAGCATGTTTTACTTTTTTACATAGGTATGTTTTACTTTGGAATATGGCTCTCATATATATTGTGGGCTAAATTATATCTGTAGGATATTTTAAATCATAGTAAATATCAAGAAATACTAGATTTAAATTGATACAATTTTCAGGAAAGTAGCCATTTTTACAAGAAAAATATATTTAGTTATATAAATATATTTAATTGAATTTTTATTCTTAAGTATCAAAATATTTATTAATAGATGTCACTGAATAATTAAATTTAAACTATTTTGGGGGAAAGAGAGATAGATGTGCTTCCTTCAGTTCTTTTTTAGCTGGTGTTCTGTATTCTTTCCATGTCTGTTCATCTTTAGAATTCCAGAACAGTTTTCCTATCTAGTATTGTGCTCATACAGCAGGTGGGAGTTCAACCTCCTCATAGGCTACATTTGTATAGCATTTAAAGCTCAGCTGGTATAATTTACAGTGTTCTACAATGTGGTTTTTCTTCTTATGTGTGTAACATAGAATGCACTTGCCAGAGAGACTTAATAATCACATGAATTTAAAAAAGCATGAACAGATAACAATACCATTGCAAACAATTATACAGTTATTGCACACTGACTAATCCACTTTTGGCAAATCATCAAAGACCCAAAAATAGAAAAAAGAAAAGAAAAGAAAGGGAAGGAAGGAAGGTAGATAGAGAAGAATGTAGGTAGGAGAAAATTTAGCAAAAGATACTATTACATTACTAACGTATGATCACAATTAAAATATGTAATTATAAAATCATATTATTAAAATCTTGGATAAATTATTGGCCATTTTATTTACTGAAGCTACTAGTTAACTCAGAATAAAAACATTTTGCAAAGTATTTTCTCCAAATAGCATGTGAAAACTGAAGATTTAATGAACTGTAATTTCTATCTGGTGCTCAAATAACAGGGGCTTTCAAAGAAGAGTATTGCCTAGGGTTTGTCTGAATAGCTTCTTTACTCATGACAACAGGCATAGAATCATGTCAAGTTTGTTCTCTTATGAATTAAAGAAGCACTATTTCCTGATTTTGTAAGAAGTAAATATGTCTACCATCCACAGTCCATCAATATTGGAACAGATACACTGTTCTGCTAAAGAAGACATGTGGCAGTCATAATGGCTCTTTATTATCTTCTAAAATTTTGCTATTTAAGTCTTTAGGAAACTGAATGTTTGTTAATAAGAGTAAAATTTTATAAGAGTGATTTTTGAGGGGTGCCTGGCTGGCTCAGTCAGTGGAGCATGTGACTCTTGGTCTCACGGTCATGGATTCGAGCCCCATGTGTGTGTAGAGGTTACTTTAAAAAAAAAAAAGTAATCTTTGAGAGCCTATTGGCACCAGATCCCCATCTGCCCAGTTGAGACTTACCAGATTTTTATTTAGTTGGAACAAGGTTGATTAACCCAGCAGGGTGCTTACTGGAGGATTTAGAATAGCACTATTTTCCCTGCTGCTCTGTGAGAAAGGCAGTATCAAATCCACGTACCAAAACAAGTGAATTGGACTTTGATAATATAAAGTGTCCATATAAATTTTGCCTTTGTAAAATAAAAATTAAAACATGAAAAATAAATCTTGCCTTTGTGATTCCATATAGAGAGAGAAAGAGACAGAAACAGAGAGACATGTGAAGTGTGAACAACCTAATCACATAACTCTTTTGATACATGTCAGGAAACTAGTTTGAATCTCTTTGATTTTCTTGTTGCATTAACTTGGTGATTTTGGAAAAGAAAAAAGGAGTAGCACTTTGACTTAAAATATATATTTTCTGAACAGAAAAGTTAAATGGGAAGTAAGGAAATCACAGAACCGAACAAAAATAACATTTGGGCAACCTGAGTGAGCCATAGAAGGAAGTACTGGTAAAATATCATGCAAGTAGAAACAACAGTTCATTTTGCTTGACAAACATGTTAGGACAGAAGATGAAGATGTCTAGGACTCCAAGTCCTTCTGTATATTTCCTCATTTTTGCAAAAAATATTTTTCCCATAGAAACCCATTGCAGTAGAGTTAATGTTAAATATCACTCTGAATGAAGACCAAAGGAAAGAAGGAACTACCTGTACCTTTCTAGGATACTTCCAGAACCTTTATGGAAAAGAGATGAAAGACATGGAAATCTAAAACCAATTACACCCTATTAAAATGCATCTCTTTATTACAGGTTAATGAAAGATAGACAATTATAGCTGATTTGACCATGAAATGGAAGCCCTGGCAGTCTTTTTGGAATGTCTGTCAACACTTCAGTGTGATTGCCTCCCAATAAACCATCTGCTTACAATTTTCTTGAATCCTGTTACTAGCAACTTGTACCAGATTGGTGCAAAAAGCAAGTGGATTTATGTAATCTGCCTCCTGAGATATTATACCTAATATTTCTTAAACAAATCACCTCTTTATAGCCACATACCTTATTGTTATTAACGATGTAGCTGCCTCTTTTTTATCTAGGAAATAAATAGCATAGCACTATGAAATCATGATTTGCCAAGTCATATAAAAGTATATATTCTTTTCTGCTTTTCACTGCATGATCACCAAATACATTTGAGCTTTGTCAGCTTGCCCGTTCTGAACTAGAATGGCAATCTCCCCTACCCACCTCCTTAATAAAAAATTAAATCTATAGCTTAGTTGCTATATTCAAGTTCAATGAATCACTGGATAATGACCTAATCATCTGATGTTGATTTTTGAAAGCAAGATCCTGTTTTGGTAGCAGCTATACTATTAGTTTCTGACAGCAATGAAAAGTGTATTCTTTATCTTCGTGAACCCCTTGTTTCCATGTGAGTCATATTGCCTATACCATGCAAATTGAGCACATGGAGAACTGATGGCTACTATATACAGATTTGAACTTGGTAGTGCCTGGATCATGAAGGGTGGAATGGGCAACATAGATGAGACAAGGAAAGCATAATTTAAGTTTCTTGACTCTAAACTAATACTTGGTGGTTAGCCAATACACATATTCACAGTCCTAAATAAAACAATGATAGAAGTAAATATTTGAAAGAGTTCTTTAAGAAGTTTTTTTTAACCAGAGGTTCCTACATGTGCTTATATTACAATATCTGAAGAAGATTTTGTTTTATTTTGCTTTTTTAAAGAAGGATTCTGTTGTCCTGGCCCTAGAAATCTAGATATTCTGGATTATATATCAGTGAGAGTCTAAATATCTGTTTTTAAAACTCCTCATATAATCCTTGTGATTATCTAGGTTTGGAACCATAATTTCAAGCCAACTCTTAACCAGTTAACGTGATGCTTTGATTTATTCAGTAGATGCCTTTGATTTTTTTTAAAGATATTATTTATTCATTTGACAGAGAGACACAGCGAGAGAGGGAACACAAGCAGGGGGAGTGGGAGAGGGAGAAGCAGGCTTCCCCCCCCCCCCCGAGCAGGGAGCCTGATGCGGGGTTCAATCCCAAGACCCTGGGAATCAGGACCTGAGCTGAAGGCAGACGCTTAACAACTGAGCCACCCAAGCGCCCCTGCCTTTGATATATTTTTTTAAAGATTTTATTTATTTATTTGACAGAGAGAGACACAGCGAGAGAGGGAACACAAGCAAGGGGAGTGGGAGAGGGAGAAGCAGGCTTCCCGCTGAGCAGGGAGCCCGGTGGGGCTCCATCCCAGGACCCTGGGACCATGACCTGAGCCGAAGGCAGACGCTTAACGACTGAGCCACCCAGGCGCCCCTGCCTTTGATATTTTTAATAGACTAGATTTCTTTTCTCGTTCGACAGAAAATTGTCCTGCAGCATGAGTTCATCAGTATCGTTCTAACATGAGATAATACCGTGGCTGTTTAATTTTGAAAAAACACATGGAAATAAATACATAATAATATATACACAGTGTGTTTCCATTCAATTAATATCTACTTTCAAAAAATTAATTTCTCAAAACTTTGAAATGTATCACTAGAAATGGACTAGAGAAAAATTTGGGCCATGTCTGATATAACATATTACATTGCCAGACTTTAACTCTTTTCCTATATAACATATTACATGGCCAGACTTTAACTCTTTTCCTATTAATTTATATTTTAATTGATTTAACAAACACTTCTGTAGCACTTTACTACCTGCCAAGCTCTTTTCATAGTGCTTTTACAAGCACTAATTTTTAATATTGCCTTATAGATTAAGTGCTTTTTAAAAATTCTTGTTTATGGATGAGGAAACTAAAACACACAGATGTGTTAGTGTGTTAGTGGTGTTTT
This sequence comes from Eumetopias jubatus, assembly GCF_037043125.1. Lineage (NCBI taxonomy): Eukaryota > Metazoa > Chordata > Mammalia > Carnivora > Otariidae > Eumetopias > Eumetopias jubatus. The sequence goes on from NW_028274820.1 coordinate 78,240,298, forward strand.
TCTGTTTAACAAGTCACACAACTGCTAAATATTAGAACCAGGAGAGATTTAATTTTAGGTCTCTCTGGCTTCTGAGTCTATGGACTTAAACTCTGAAATATACAGCTAGACTTAGTTTCCAAACACTGATGGAAAACTTTATAACATTGCAGTGATTAATATAATTGTAATTTGGAATGTCTAAAACATTTACCTTTTATAACAATTTTTAATTTGTATTTAATTTACAAACTAATGGAATTTAAAATTCCAATGGCCCTATGAAAGGATTGAAATTGTTATCATAATTTACATGTAGGGATTCAAGGTTATAACAAATATTGCACAGGGAGTCAAAGCAGAAGGATAGGTCTGACCTACTGTTCTTGTCTCTTTAGAAATTCTGAATGAGAGATAAGCTCTCATTTCTCAGTAGTCAGTAATTGATGTCACTAAAAGTGATCAAATTGATATAAGTTAATGGAGACTCCATGACCTTATTCCTTATTCTTTCAAAAGAAGAAAGTGTTTTATTCTCCAAATGGCGTATATCATCACACTATAATTCAAATATTTCTCAGAAACCTCTGACTTCTAGAATTTGTATTAGTTCCTAAACCTTATTAGTTGAGTGTAATTGAGTAATTCATGCTCATCGTTTTTAAAAAGTCCAACTTGAAAGTAGATCTCCCCAGTTTAATTATATATCCAAATAAAATATGTATTTAGAATTTAGTATGTATTTTTTCTACAACTAGAATTTTTTCACATGATAATATATTGGAACCTATTTCTTTGTCAACATATATAGATTTATCTTATTCTATGTAATTGCATCTTTCTGCCCCATTGATAAAATGTATTATAATTCATTAACATAAAAAAATAACATTTTTTGGGCGCTTGGGTGGCTCAGTCAGTTAAGCATTGGCCTTCGGCTCAGGTCATGATCCCAGGGTCCTGGGATCAAGTCCTATATCGGGCTTTCTGCTTGGCAGGCAGCCTGCTTCTCCCTCTACCCCTACCCCCTCCTTGTACTCACTCACTCTCTTTCTCTCTCTCAAATAAATAAAATCTTTAAAAAAATATTTTTTGTTCTAATACCGTGATGATGCATACAAGTGGTAATCATTTTCAAATGGCCTAGAGTATGGAATTCAAAACAAAAGCACCCTTCATCTTTCTCACTCATAAAGGCAACCAGTGCTAAAAGTTTTTGTTTTTAGAGCTCCTGGGTGGCTCATTAGATTAAGTGTCTGCGTTTGGCTCAGGTTATGATCCCAGGATCCTGGGATCGAGTCCCATATTGCGCTCCCTGCTCAGCATGAAGTCCACTTCTCCCTCTACCCTTCCCCCCTGCTCTTGCTCTCTCTCTCTCATGCTTTCTCAAATAAATAAAATCTTTTAAAAAATTTTTTTAAGTTTTTGTTTTTAGCTCCTCTAATGTTTGTATCTATCATGTATACATATATATGTATATATGTATATATGTGTGCATACTGATCATAGATAATGTTTTATTTACCTTAGGCCTATTTTCTAGAGTATTTGTTGATGTGCCATCATGAGTTAGAACAGTTGTACCTTAATTGCGTTCTTATTCTGTCCATATGTATCATTAAGGATATTTTGTTATGATTTCCTCTTATATGGGTAATTGTCATGATTCAGATATTATATTAAAACATTATTTGTTGATTTGTAAACTATAGGTGGGCAGTGTTGCCTGTACAAAACATTGCTCCAGCAATTATC